>NW_005187614.1:803038-834889 GCF_000239375.1 Pundamilia nyererei
GGCCATCTGCTGCGACCGGTTGGGGTGAGAGAAGGAAGACAGGATAAAAGACATGACAAGCCATTTCCATCAAACTATGTGATATCACTGTCGCCAACTCAGAAGGTCCTATGTTTGGTTCCTGCTTTCCGAAACCTGACACCTAACTCATTATTCGGTCCATATCAGAACAGATATTCAGCATGATTTTTTTTTACCCCACTGAGATCTCAATTGTTTTCCAAGTCTTCCATTAATTGTTTTTGAACTGTATTTATTTATTTATTCCACTCTAAGAACCACTTGTTGTTAATTCTTATAATAATCGAGTGCTCGAATGCAAATGTTTCTCAATAATACCACTGAAGGAAGCTGCGCAGTGAAGTTAAAGCAGCACAAACTTGGGAATGTGTTGGTGATGCATTAAAGTATATCTTATAGATCCTAGTTAGTCGGTTCTACACTGCTGGACCTGCAGCTAACACAGTTTGGAAAATTGGGCCACTGTCATGATACTCATCATGTATCGCCAGGCTTTTAGGTTTGCTACTTTGTATCAACACTGGTCAAAAAATCCACTGAAACATATTTATTACCTCAAAATAAAAAAAATGAAAATATATATTACCTTTTCTATATTTGATTTGAAACACAGAGCTCTCTGTGACACAATTTGCCGAAAAATCAATCGCCACATAGATCCTGTCAAAGCCTTCATTAATGTGAGCGCACACATGGAGGAGCAAGACACACTTTTTTGTGTTAGCTGTGTCCAGCTTGTTTCAAAGTATTCATTAGCTGCACCTCTGAATACAACAGCTTGAACCTCTCTGATGATCCGTCTGCGCTAACCATCTTCTTGCGCCTCTCTTCTTATTTATAGCACACATTCAGCCACCTCACCGCTCTAAAATATGTCACAACCCTCCTTCAAACCATTTAAAAACAGTCATATCCTTTGGCTGTGACATATGTTTGGCGCAGCTTTGTTATTCACGTCCTCACCTCGGGCTTGCTATTGTTAGACAAGCGTGTGAAAAAATACGGCTAGAGTAATCTAAAAGTTTCCAGTTGGACATCAGAACCCAGGATAAACTAAGGAAGGAGATTGCACAAGCAGAAAAACCTAAGAGATAGCAGAGCAGGAAACAGCACAAAGCAATAACAGACCTGCCAGGCTTTCCTCACAGATTATACGACAACAAGTCACACAGAGAACGCATTCAAGTTTGCTTTAGATTGCTCTTTGTTTACACCACCACAGCCACCAATGAGCACTAGTGCAAAAAGGTAGTATGTCAATGCTTCAAGTAACTTCTAGTCAGACAAGTCCTGGTAAGACGCATAAGCTACGTGGTTTATAAGAATCTATCTGCTCAGATGGTGATTTATTCTGGTCAAAGTCACACCTCAGGTTTAGTGTGATGAGCAGCAGTAGCAGCAGTCCGATAATAAACAGATGTAAGATGTTGCAAGAAACATGAAGAATGGGAGATTACACTGATAGAAAGCAGTGAGGTAAGACGGCAACATCCCAAGAGACCCGCAAAGGCTGTAATCAGTGAAATGATAAAAGATCAGAGCATAAGCAAAATAATTAGTGTTGTCTGATCCTGATTTTCCAGCCCTTTTCCTCTGCTTTGAGCTTGCACTGTTTATTTACTTAAAGCCCTTCTTTGGCCTCTTTATTATCCCCAGTTACCCAATAAATCTGAAGACATCAATGGGACAGCTATACGTGGTATGTAGAACTAGAGGTGACCTTTCTGCTTAATGTAGCAGAAACGTATAAGCCTTTATGCTACAGTAGAAATGTCACTACTTCAGATCTTGGTTGTTTTTTGTATGATCTCGACATTACAGATGAAATAGTTACTTCACAGCCTTTGCTCTCATGCTCAGTAAGAGCAGCGTAAACAAACATCAAAGTTTGATCGCCCTGATTACGCCGCTTGCTAGTGATTGCATAGCTGAAGTATTTTTTTCTTGGCTGAGACGAGAGCGTTGGCTCTCTTATCGCCACCTGACTGCAGCGGGGTGGACAGATAGACAGACGGAGGTGGTCTTCCTGTGTGTTTTCAAGCAGGATTTCCTTCAGCCTGTCCTCCTGCTGGCCCCATGGCCTCTAGCTTAACCCGAGGACATGGTGACCTGCCAACGTTCTGTCACTGCGCACGGGAGTTTTATACCATAGAGGGTGTTTTTAGCATTTAGAAAAAACATTTGTCATAATATAAGTGTGTAATTTTACTTTTTAATAATCTTTAGCTATTATTTCTGTTATCTAAGGACAAAAGCTATACATGTGACTTCAAACTGATTACACAAAAAAACCCATGAAGCATCTATATTTATATTAAATCTATTAGTGCTTAAATTCTTTAATTTTATACTTTATCAGGTACCTGGCTGATTTGAACCCAACAGCACAGACAGAACTATTGCTGGATATTGATCAGGTCTTCAAAGCTGCAGACAGCTTTGTCGAGCCCTGACAACAGGATGTGTTAAGAGCAACAACGTGACGCAGTATTTAAAGACAATGTGTTTTAAGCGGACGGCGCAGGTCAAATCAGTGTTTCCTCTACTTAAAAATCTTTTTAGCTAATCTAAAACTCATTTCTATGAAGACCTACTAAACATAAATGCAACTTGAGCATTTGTTTTTATTTTAGAAAGAAAACTGAACTATGTTGTAACACTGCACCATGTAAAATGTAGCGGATCAGTGTAGTCAGTATATTTAAGGAACAGGGGCATGAACTACGCAACAAAAAACATGTATTAAACATTACTGCACTAAAAACGACACACACATATGTTTTTATAT
The DNA here is from genome assembly GCF_000239375.1 of Pundamilia nyererei. Classification (NCBI taxonomy): domain Eukaryota; kingdom Metazoa; phylum Chordata; class Actinopteri; order Cichliformes; family Cichlidae; genus Pundamilia; species Pundamilia nyererei. The sequence continues at coordinate 805,848 of NW_005187614.1, forward strand.
CTTTGTGGGGACATCTAATTGACTAGCCGCTTACCCTAACCATCAACAATGACTCCCTAACCCTAATCCTAACCTTCAGACCAAACCTAACCATAACCTAATTGTATCCCTGACACTAAAACCACATTTTGAGTCTCAAAAATGCCTTCAAACTTTCCGGGACCGAGAGTTTGGTCCCCACAAGTGTAGTAAACTTCCAATTTTTGATCCCCACAAAGACATATAAACACAGACACACACACACATGGTCAAGCTAAATCTAGATCTAGATCAGCTCTCACTAAACGTAGTGATTCTCTGTGCATGTAGCACAAAGAGGGCGCTATCGTGGACTCAAACCAACTTTTCATGCTTGCACGGCAATGCCACACACTGGTGTCACAGACTACCTCTAAGACCCACAGAGGTCCAAATCACACCTTCATGATTTATAATAACAACGTAACCAAAAACTCCTTTTAAAAGGATTGAAAGTCAGCATTTCAGCACAAACGCCTCACACCAACTGTCAAGCACGGAGGTGGAGCGGTGATGATGGGGGCTTGTTTTGCATCCGCAGGACCTGGGCATCTCACAGTCACTGAGTCAACCATGAACTCCTCTGTATATAAAGTATTCTAGAGTCAACGTGAGACCATCTGTCTGACAGCTAAAGCTTGGCCCAGACTGGGCACTGCAGCAGCCACGTCAAAGTCAACCTGACTGAAATGCTGTGTTGACACCTTAAGAGAGCTGTGTACGTCAGATGGCATCATCTGCCTCTTATCAACTCCAGCTGAGTTTATCATCCTGTACGTTTAAATCACTGGTTAACATTTTCTAAAGCAGTTTTTGGACTCTGTAATACAAATAAACATGATAAAAAGAATGTGCTCGGCTCCGTGGTACCTCCACCTTTAAGACAAACCAAGTCTGCCTCTACTGCCCTTCCCCCCCTTTTTTCTGCTTTCCTGCACCTCAACTTATCAGGTCAGCCGCCTCATTCTGACCCCTAACACACAACACCCAGCCCCCATTGCAACAGGGAGAGGGTGAAGGGGTGTAGCATGTCCTGGATAAGAGAGGTGGAATGTGTGCAGTGAGAGGAGTTGCAGGAGAAAAGCAGGGGGGGTTTGATAAGTTTGATGGGTGGGGAGAAAGTGGGATGGATGCAGGGAGTGCAGGAGGAGGGGAGATACAGCACTCTGGACTCAATCAGATGGGGGGTAAAAAGAGGAGGGCAGAGACAGAAGTTTGACATACCGAAGACAAAGACCACAGCAACTGGAAGCTTCGGTTATTTCCACCATCATCTCTGCACCACTTCGTCCACAGCAACAATTTGATCGGTGGATTGGAGAAGACGACAGAAGATTTAGGACGCAATCTTTTCCACTGACATCTCAGGATATCTGACGGAAACCAAAAGCAAAGCTGCAGGACACCAATTTATCACCTAAAGAGATAAGGCTTCAAAGGGGAACCTCCAAGAAGATCTCAAAGCCTGTTTTAACTTCACTCTGGAGAACTGGAAAAGAACAGCTGAAGGAATAAAAGCAGAACGAAAGAGCTTCATTAAAGTGTGCAGGGAGTGCACGAGTGTGGCTGACAGACTGGTCACAAGTCTTCTGCAGAAGAAGTGAGAAAAGCAGCAAAAATCTGGAGGAGGAACAGCAAGAGGTCCACCGGGCCCCACAGCACAACGTGAGTACGACCTCAAACCATGAAATCATATTAACACTGAACAGCTGAGATATAAGTTACTACACTGAAGCTAAAACACTGTTTACATCTATTGAGTGATGTTCAACAGAACGTAATGAGTATAAGAGACAAACAAGTATTATTGCAGCTATTTTGTTCCAGATAATAGAAAAGAAAGAAAAAACAACAGAAAATCTCCCTGAATCAATGAAGCATGACAGCACTGAGACCTAGCTTATCCACAATATAGCGCTACACATTATGACACAAAAATAAACTCAAAAAGAAAACAAAAGATCCTCATACAGTAGCTTCATTAACCTCGCTGCTCAGTTTTCCATATTTGAGCTAAACGAAATAAGCTATTTAGTTACGACACAACACGTTACTCCACGAAAAGTAAGAACAGTGAGTAAAATGGGCGGAGTCCTTAAATGTATTTTCAGTAAGCTGCACAATGAGTCACCTCACACACACACACACGCATGTGCGCATACACACTTTCCTGCCAGTCCTTCCTCTATGACCTTCCACCTTACAAAAACACTTGGGATAACAATGGGACACAGGCGTGGAAAAATTAACACTAAAGCACCCAGGACAGCATCGCGAAAGCCCCGGATCTGCTGTACCTGCTGAGATCCAGCGAGTCCAACGTTAGCCGATATATTTTGAAGGTTACTTTTTGTTCGACTTGAGCTTTAAGTGCGCACAGCGTGCACACACGGCCATCTTACCTGACCTTTCTGACTTTACACGATTAAACGGCCTCACCCGTTTTTGTTTGTACAAAAAGCTGCTGTTGTGCACGCAACTTCCATCTTGCCATCACAATGAACCACTCATTACACACATCACACCACCGCCAGCACAGGCATAGTCCTCCACTGGTTCCTGCACAGGACAGATTCTAATGTGCTCAATTTTTGTCCACACAGCATTCCCGTACGGCAGAAATATGAATTTGTGACTCGTTCAAGTCAAAGAAAAGATGGCCTTCCTATCAGTGTGTGGCAACGCTTTTAAAAATAAAAGGATGACAGGTTGAGTAGGTCTTTCCTGTTGGGATTTTTCCGGCACTGAAGCTTTTTCTGGCAGCTTGCAAAGCCGTGGTACTCTCACGTCCTCTCTCCAACATGGTCATCGCTGTCTCCTGACCTCAGAGAAGTGAGGATATCCTGCAGCAGACGCAGCTGCGTACCCCATAAAATCTGCCCTAGCGCAAAAAGAATGCAACGTCCTGGTGGAAGATCTCTTAAATATCAACCCGATTTTTTGTTATATAAAATTGCCATAACTTGTTCTTAATATTTCATGCTCACGAGGCCATTATTTACAAAAGTTAAATGACTCTATACACTTTATGAAACATTTGATTTCCATAAAATGCCTAACATCTTGCAATAATGGCACCTTGGCCATTAATAATATTGCGGGAAAATGGATGGATGGATAATTTTAAGGTTTTTTTGTTTTAATTAACCAAAATATTTAACCCCGTCCCCTGCAATATTGTGAATATGTTAGATTATTGTTCTAAAAGACAGATAGGTTGAACATAACATTACCCCAACATATTTACATTAGTAAACCGCATCGTTTTTGTGTCGTTCCATATTGTTAATACGTTTTGTGTTGGGAGAATTATTCAATTCACTTCAACACAATTTATATACAAGTCAACCAAAAGTAATATATCCAAACCTGTGACCAACTCCTTTTAAACTGTCGATCCTTTATTGATCTCTTCCGATGTCAAAAAATTGCTAAATCCCGAGAAAACGCGACCATTATTTTAACACAAAGTAAGCGAATAATTCGTTGTAGTAGCAAAGTCATGGGTATTATTGAGCTGGTGCTTCACTGAGCTACAGTGAAAATTCTAAGGGTTCGATTTGTAACGGTGGACTGTTTTACTAGTACAAGATATATCTGTGATCAACAACCAGCCTGAGGAGTTAAACCTTTTTCTTTAGTAGCATCGGTGCTTGCAGAGGCACAACACACAACACCACATAGCCACAGTTACATGTGCAAACAACACCCACATGTACAAACTTAGCCTTGATCTCTCCACTTCACAAACTACATATAACAATGATGGGGCCTTTTCCTTTTGGCCAATCAGCTCGCTGATAATCATCACCTCACAGATGGCATCACACGAGGCTTCCTAGCTTCCTGACAGAAAAAGCATGTAACCTCTTAGTGAACCCACAACCACTAACTCAGTGGTTTTGGTCACTTTGACACCTGACTGCTCACACAGTCTCCAACCACCAACACATTGGCCACACATACAACACCTTCAAAACACCTGCAATGATGTGCACAATCTCCTCATCCTTGATGTTGATTCAGACCAAGTTCCGATTTCTTTTTCTTCACACAGTTCGTTATGAGTATGGCCGGTACTCTCGAGAGGGGGGCACACCATCAGGCCTTGGACTTGTCTGAGGAACTGCCACCTCACCACCACCACCACCACACCAACCACCACCAGCAGCAGCATCTTCACCATTCCAACTCCCTGGCATCCACCGCGGCTGTGGGTGGAGGGAGAGAAACACCTTCACGTGTGGTTGTGCCTCCTCCTTATTCTGCAGCTGAGAGTGGCGGCGGGGGAAGCGAGGCTCCTCTGGAGCTGCGGGGATCTCTCGACTGCTGGGCCTGCTCGGTGCTGGTGACCGCTCAGAACGTGCTGATCGCCGCAATCAACGCGTGCCTCGCTGGACTGGTGTTCGGGATCATCCTGACACCAGCCATCGTCATGGTTGTGTTTGGCTTCCTCTGTCACTCTACAGTAAGAGAAGGGTAAACGGGGAGCGAATGAACGGGAACGTGTGAAGACTGTGTGAACTCTTCGTGCTCTTCTTCTGCACCGCGGCATTCAGGCGCAATTTAAACTCGATTAGCACATCTGCATGCATCCTCCGACGCATTTCATAATAACTCATAGAGCTATTTGCTCTCAAAAATCATGCATCGCAGACATTTGAAACCACCGGAGTATGTAAGGAGAGATGCTGAGTGGAGATGATTGCATCAATCTTTTTATGAAATATCTACAAGTCCTAATCTTGTAACTTTTATCCACAAGTTTGAAATAGTTGTGCTTGGGGCTTAGGGAGTGCTTTGGCTTTTATCATCGATGAGAGGTTTTATAATCTGATAAGTCTCAGATTCTTTTAGATGTTGAGGAGAAACAACTGGACTGGGCAAGTGGCCAGGAGTAGGATAGGCATTAGAGCACAAACCTTTAAAAAATGTCTGCTTTAGGGATTAAAATACACTTTTTAACATATGATTGTGAAAGCATAATATCGGAAAAACATAAATATTAAAAACTAAACACAGAATTGCATGTGAGGAAACAATATCTTTGAAAAGCACATACAGCTAAAACCAAGCTGCTCACTTAACATCGTATGCAGAAGCATCACCTGGACTAAACCAAAAAGTCATGGTGGATCAGAGGCTTTCACACATACCAATGGCACTTGTGTAGGCCTCCTTAATAACCAGAGGGACCAGGATTCTCTCATGTTCTCTCACAGTAAGACCTCATGTGACACCAGCTTAGAAAAGGATTAACCAGGATCTGGGAGGGTGAAGAAAGGAGAAAATTCGGGAGAAATAAAAAGGGGCCGAAGAAAAAAAACATATAAAGAAAGTAAGTTGGATCCAAGTATTTAAGAAAACACAACCACACATGCAATATATATACAACTTTTTGCAAAAAAGAAACAAGTGCATTCCTTTCCCAGTACACCCTGCCTCAGATCTGGAGGCATTCAGGAGCTCTCACGATTTTAAAACAAACACGGGCATACTTGTCCGAGTCTTATCTTCTACGACTCCTATTCTAAACGCTTCCTCCGTTAACTCACTATATTATATTTTTATGCAGAAGGTTCGTTGTTTTTATCTTAAAAGTAAGATTAAATCAGCTATACGGCTTTAAGACTGCACGACTTTAATCATTTAAAAGAACAATATAGAAGACCTTATTTCAAATTCCAGTGGATTCTGGTGCACAACTCTTGCCTTGCTTTGCCCTTTTTGCAACTCTACAGACAAAGGTTGACAGAGGTTTGAGTTTAGTGTTTCCCATGTCATTCTTACTTTCTTGCAGCCTGCACTTTGCTCGTGCATTCATATGTTCACTTCACAGGCTTATAGGGATAATTCAGACATACCGCCTCTCCTCCTCTTCCACATTCATATCTTGAACCCATCACCTTTTCTTCCACTCCCACTGTGCTATTGCACATACTTTGACATAGAGCATCAATCCAGCTCACAGTAGCTTCAACCAACGTCTTTTTAGTTCCATTAATTTTTCTCAGACATGCACATGTTTATGTGTGTGCGAGAGAATGAGAGTGTTATATCTCAGACTACCAACTGGTATCTGTCCTCACCTCATACACACATACCGCATACACTACGTCATCCTCTGGATTGTGATGGCGGCCGGCAGATCAGCCAAGGTTTTCGTGTGTGCGACTATGTGGGAGCGGAGCCTTCTTAAAAAATGTATCATCCTGGGTAAAGTTGCAAAATAAAGGTTTAAAATGATGACTGACTGAAAACACTAAAGTTTGCCATGTGGTCTGCAGGTGCGCCCCCATGGAACTACACCCTACTGCTCAGACCTACTGACCGATGGAGGCTGTGTGGCTTTGCTGGTGGTGGGCTTCCTCTTGGTCACCCCTCTGCTAGTCCTGGCGCTGGCTGCATACTGTCGTCTGGCCCGACACCTCCAGCTGGGCCTGTGTTTCATTCCATACAGCCGGGCCGTGTACAAGAACCTCCCGGCCACCCAGCATCGTGGCCTGGGCACGGGCTGCTGCGGGGGTCGAGATGCTGCTGATGGCGGTGGAAAGGGGAAGGTCTGGGTGTGAGATGACTGTGGGCTTGGTAAAGGGGAAAAGAAAACGGGGTGAGAAAAGACCTTTAGATTAAGTAAAGGGGCACGAACAAAAAAAGAGGGGTTAAGAAAAGGCAGCAGATGTCAGGAAAATTGAGATATGTGAACTATAATTATCTTGTAACTTTCTAGTTACAATATTGCCTCAGCATTATGGAAAAAAACGAATCCATACAAAGCGTGTATACTTCAAATGAAACTAAAACAAATGCAAATTCCACTTTGTTAAATAACACGGTCTCAATAAGAGAGCCTGTTCAAGTCAATAAATTACAGCCGAGACAAAAAGACACTTACATGATGGTCTGGTTTATTTTATGTGTTTTTAAGTGATTGAGAGGAAGCTGAACATCTGAAAAACATCAAATCCCACAAAGGTTGTACTGACACTTCACAGCTGTATCCTGTCACATTTATGTTATAATGAGAAACATTTATATGTCTAGTGTAGTTTTCTTTTTAGCTGTTGCAAACTGTAACTGCATTCTTGTTGCATGTTTTGTTTCCTTTTTTTAAATAAATAAAGTTAGCTGGTGTGGTCTGCCGTTTTATTAGCGCGAGTTTACAGAGTTCAAAAGCAGTTTAAACAGGAGCGGTCCATTCATCCACCAGAGCGACTGTCAGAGCCGACTGGAGCAACAACAACTGTTTTAGGGGAACGATGAAATCCACCAACGTTAGCCTTTTTGACTGTTGTCAGCCAATAAACAAATAAGATGTGTTGTTATTGTTATTGTTTATTGTTATTGTTATTGTTATGTCTATATTATTGTTGAAGTCCTAAATGAAGTGTTTGTGCACCACGTACAGTAAGACAGGCATGGAGAACAGCACTGACTGGGAGGCTTTGAACAGATGACACACTCAGTTCAAATCAACATATAAGACTTTAAGAATGCACAAGCATCTACCTAAAATCTATTTATTTAATCTATCATCTTTGATATTTTTAGGTACAATTGTAATGTATTTTTTTTTCATCTCTGTTAAATAAACAGGCAGCCGTAAAGTATGAAATATTGATATACAAAAACATAAATTTGTTTACTGTCACAGTGGCTGATAGTGCCACACAGGCCTCAGCGCGAGCTTGAAGCCATTATAATAATGTTTAAGTTGTTTAATGTGTAGGTGCTCACGATAAACAGATTTTGAATGAAAGCCGGGAACTTCGGTAGCACAAAAACTGTCAATTCTTTGTGCACATATGGATCAGTCCCTCTTATTACCATGATTTCCCCTTAAGGTGTTTCCAAAGGCACCGTGTTAATGCCAGTCATACACAAAAATATAAACAGTATTCTATTTAGTTGGCGATAACTTTGCTTTTAGTCTTTAATCAGAAAGCCTTAAATTGGCTAGTTAAGTATCGGGCTAACGTTTAAAGCTTTCACTTGAGTGAAGTCACATTACTGTTACTGCTAAGTAATGTTAGCTAATTTCACAGCATTTCATACATCACCTCACCATAACTGCTATAACAGCGCTGCCATATTGTATCATACTCAGTGCATTTCAATCATCATAGCAAAACAATTATTTTAAAAAATTAGCATGTGTAACGTACACACACTGGAAAATTATGTACTAGGGCTTACGCAAAGTGCCCCCTGTGAAAAGGTGCAAATCCTTTTTGCAGACCTTTCAGGTGGATTTGTTCCTTGTGTTATCCATACTTTGTATTTGTTGTTTTTCAGCAAACACTTATAACAGCAACCTCCAGGAATGTGCGCAAAGTCTACGCTGACTGTAGACGGTTACGTCTTTTCATTGGCCCGGAGTCTACGGTGAGCGTAGACACTGTAGACTCGGGCCAATAGGAGCGTCGGCTCCCACTGTAGACGACCAATCGTCTGCTCGACGGAAGTTGCGTCACCAAAACAACAACACGCAGCGGAACAGCGAAGAAGCCGGCAAGTCCGCTGTTTTTATGGAAACTGGCATTTCTTTTATGTTTACGCTAATTTATCGACTCTGGATTTAGCGGAAATTACACGATAGCGCATTTAAGCCTTTTTCTTTGTGGTAAATGTTAGCCGCGCGCTAGCCGACATCTACTGTATTACGCCCATTTCTAGTCTTTTCAGTGGCTACAACTGATGTTGGCGACATTAGCAAGTCATGTTGTAAATCCAGATGCCCATGCACCTCGTCAGGCCTGGTGAGAAGTATGGTCTTCACCAAACCTGCACACAGCAGCTGCTCAGCCATCACTCACGCACAGAGGGTATCCACGCGCCTTCAAGTCAACACGATGCTTTCCGTGGCTCGTTACAAACGATCTGAGATATATGAAGTAGTACGTGTATTTAATATCATACTAGGCAGATTTACCGCACTGCCATTTACTACACATTTACCCGTGTTTGGCTATTGTCAGTACATGCACAATGATTGTTGATGGTAACATGTATGATTCCAGCCTACCTGATGGGCACTTTTGACTTTTTGCAGTTCAGCTCACTGATTGACTATCCTGCAGTGCTGTTTTCCTGTATTCCTGTTTCATCCACTTTAATAAAGTGTCCTGTGTTACAGTAACAGTGAGTTGTGGATTTACTTAATGAATGTCCAAGTTGGGCTTTAATCTGTCTTAGACATGTAGACACAACTATGTAGAAACACATAACAGACCTGAACCAAAGAAGCAATGTGTACAAGCAGGCAAAGACAAGTTTTGGAAGTATTTGTACAACACATGCCTCCGCAACAACTTCAGTGTTTCCTGGAATTGATTAGGAAACACTAACAGAGCTATTATCTGTTATGTGAGTCAAATTTCCCCAGATAGTCTTGGTTGACATCAGGTGACTGTGAAAGCCATGGTGTATGATCACGCCATTTTCATAATCAACTATTCAGTCTATTTGTCACAGGACAAACATGATCTCTCATAGCAAGTTTCTAATGATTTTACAACTCTTACCTTTGACAAGTGAACCCTAACATGGCAGCAAAGTGCAACAATGTCTCTCTGTGTAGGGATCAGGAGTTCAGGGCATGCCTTTAATTTCTTGCCTGTCTGTAAATGTCAGTGTCATGGCATGAATAATCCTTCAGATTTTACCAGTTGAAAAGTAAAACAATTACATTGTCAGAAGAACCTAAAAGACTTTGCACATAATAATCACAGAAGAAAAGAAAGGAATTGATTTTCAATTGCTCTTAATTTCAGGGCACTTTCCAACCTGTTGGTTCAAAAGAGCCAAAAGAAAATCCTCATCGATGTTGGAGTAAAAACTAGATGCTTTTATTGGAATATACACTGATAATGCTTACTGTCCTGTCATTGTAAACCAGTCAAAATACATAAATAACACATTGTGATCATGCTGAAGACCACAGACAGCAGTCCAAGCGTCAGGCGGGATAAAGGAGCTGAAAACATCACCTGATAAAGAAAAATCAGACAACAGACTGAATGAATAAAAGAAGGCTTCTTCATTGCACATTTTTCACCAATCACAAGCCTCTTCTCTCACTCTAGACTTTTGACCAATCACCGATCAGGATGAATTGCACTACTGTACTGTCCATCCGACTGTTCGGCAGACAGACATGCTGAGGAGCAAGGCAAAATTTTGCTTTTAGACTTCGGGACTCATTTTATTTCTCCATCTGAAGAAAACTATTCAAGCAGATAGTTATTTGTGGTGAATGAAATACGGTTACAGTTTCAAGAGGTTTTAAGCACTACACGCGAAATCCAAGCACTCTTCATAGATTTCAAATACCAGTATGCACCCCGATTAACGCTGTACTTGTTGAATGAGAAAACGAGTAGGACTGAAACTTTCTTTTCACATGTTATTAGGGGAAAGCGCGTACGCAGTCCCCACTACCATAAATTGTGCAGTTGAGATTCCCACATTTGAGGAATTCACAGAGGTCAGAATTGCCTTTGTGCAATGGCAAAGCCTCGCTCTGGATGAACCACCTTTGTGATCATGGTATCATCCCTGCCAGGTAAGTATGAGTGGGAGACAGCCGGGCGAGGGGTGGGTTTCAGCCGCATACGAGTCAGCCTGACGGTTTTACGGAAATAAGCAGCAACACAATGTTTAGTGGAACACGATCATAATGTGAAATCTAACTCGTTCACCAAATGATTAATGCTATTTTATTGACATGTAATAGTTAATTTGAAAGTTAAATAGGCTGAGATTTTCCCATAATGCTTTGCCGCAATGTATGGGTTCGACGTCGCAGCTTACTTCCGGTCAGCGAGCGTTTTATTTTTAAAAGTTTTGCAAATCATTATACAAACACTAGGCAGTCATTTATGTAATATATTCTGCAAGCGTCCAAAATGATAAGACTAACGTGATAAGTGAGGCTTTCCTTTTTAACTGTGGTTTCATTCAGCCAAATTGACCTGGTGACTGTTAACAGGTGTTTCCCCAGCTTTGCTCACAAAAGATTAATAAAACTGGAGTAAAATGTTAAGAAAAAAATAAGTACACTGTAAAACAAGTCCATATGGGACAAAACATGCGTCGACATTCGTCTATTTTACGAATAAACTGCTCCAGCAATGTCATGCTAGCGTGGCTGTAAGAGTACTGTGAGTTTTGGCGCCATCTAGTGGACCACCGAACACACCGACATGCTAACCCTGACCAGGGGCGGGAGCATGTGCAGTAGGCCAGCTGCTATGAGCCCTGTGAACACACGGCTATTTTGCATAAACGCAAATATTGAATAAAAGTCATCTGGCGTTTAAACAAGAACTTGTTTGGTGAAGTTAAGCTATCAACGTGCACAGTTTTAGCTGCCATAAACGATCCCATACTCGCATACATTACAGTGTAAAGAAAACAGTATAAACGGCTACTCATTAGCAGAGGAGACCTACATTATCCGACACCTGGTGATGCACAAGCTTACCAGCCTGTTAACTTAATTAGTACCCTGAAAGAAAAGTTCAGTTACAGCAGGGGTTATTAATGATTTATTAATCATTGGCTTACCCATGGACTGGCGCGACACCACCGAGTTTAAGGCCTCAAAAGCGACATTTTCAACACTCATCTGAGGAAAGCTGAAGGTGCCATTGAAGATGACGGATGGGCTGTTTTCATACAGGAAAACTTTCTCCATAAAATACGCGACGTATTCAAGGATAAACAGACTGCTGAGTAAATAACATTTAGAGAACGATGTCTGTCTCAAACGCACGTTTAAAAACGTCATTAATTGTCTAATATTTGCTTATATCAGTAAAAGCCCGTGGAGCCTGTAAAAAGAAAGAAATGTCCTGTTTTGCAAGTATTTTTATGACATGTCAGCTTGTGGCTTTATACTTTATACTTTATGCTCAGGCACACATTTGGAGTCAAACCAGCCACAGTCACAGTGCTGCTCCACGTTTTGCTCTCTGATTGCTGGCTGCATGTTTAGCCAGGTGATTACCTGTTAAGCCTCTCTGACGGTGGGAGGTCGAGAGCAGATAGAGCAGAGTATACCAGAGTGAAGCCATTCACAACACAAGAGGAACACCGCTAAAAGGAGGACACGATCTCTTATTGCTCATACTAACTGGACACAGAGGTAAGGTAAGCAATGTGCAGTAGAAAAAACAAGATCAAGTACTAACAGTGATAGAAAACACTGTTTCTTTAAGCATTCCTAAAACTGTTAATTTTCACATTTCCAAACAATAATAATGGATTGCATTCATATAGCGCATATTCACTAATATGTTTAATTGAAGTACAGAGTGCACTTACTGTGGCATGTGTGTCTCTGTTTATCCACAGCATGTCCAAAGCAGGAGAGCGGACCCCTTCAACAACTTCCGCTGACTCAGCCTCAACAGATGGGTAAATTGAGATTTGTGTATCTTCATCAAAGTAGAATAAATTTGTCTAAAAGTATGCACGATTTCCACAACTCTGATGTATAGCAGAGGTCTCTGGTGTCAAATGTGAGGAAGAATTGTGACTTTACATGTTTTAGAAAAGAAGGCGGCACTAAATCTCCCAAGGGAAAGGAGTCCCCATCAGGCTCAGTCTCCGAAACGCCCAAGAAGTCTTTGAAGAAGTCCAAGAAGGTCTCTGAGAGTAAGAACAAAGTCTACATCTCCGTGCTCAACAGTATTTTTGGGGCGGTAAGTATTTTCACCCATTCAAATGTGCTGTACAGCTGTGACCTTTGACCTTTACATATTCAATCACAGTTTTAGCTCAATTTTATATCCCAGTATCAAGTTTTTCTTCACACGCATTTGTTTAAAAAAAAAATCATTATCCATTTAAACGCCATGACAACAGTCACAGGTGTCACATGTTACAATGTCAGGAGCCAGGCGGAGGTGAGACGGTGTGCTTACAGGTGTGCTCCTGATCTTTCTGGAGCTTTTTTCCACTAAGCCTGGTGTGTCTGACGTGTTAGTCGCCCGTTAGCACAAGCTTAGCGTCACAATTCATTAGGATGATCCAAAAGAAGAGCTCCGTCAGAACGAGACCTTTTGTTTTTTGATATGTTTAGAAATGAAAATTACACACAAGTTAGCAATCTTTGATGTCATGGGCATCACACTCATTTACAAAAATGAAATGGTGTCGATTTTATTCTGTTGTGGAGTATTTGACTTTGTTTTTGCTGCTGTGACATGTCTGATTCGCGTGTGTGCAGGACAGAGAACTGGCTCAGGCTGAATTAGACGGTGAGTCTCACTCACACCTACATCAGCGTTACATTTATTACACTGAGGTGTCGGGCCTCAGAGGTGATCGCCTAAAAATCCTGTTTTGTGTTGTCAGTGGTGAATTATTACAGAGTTTAAAGGAACTGTTAATGTTAAAATGACTGCCTAAACCCAGCTTTTGTTTAGTGTTTTAATATTTTAAGCTTTTTTTTTCCAGTTCTTTTTTTTTTATTTCATTTACTTTTTGTTTCTTTCCATCTTCAAAAATCTATTGTATGTTCAAAAGTAGGGAGAAATGTTCCCAGACCACACCTTTTCATTACATACTGCAACTATTTTTCAACAGTTTTCCTTAAATTGTGTGAATTTGGGTGCTAAATGTTATCAGTAACTTTCATGTTCTCTTTGCAACCCCTATGATATTCCTCACAGAGCTGCACGAGGCCTTTAAGGAGTTTGACTACGACCAAGATGGCTACTTGAACTACAAGGACGTGGCTGAGTGCATGAGGACTATGGGATACATGCCCACTGAAATGGAGCTGCTGGAAATAGTGCAACAGATAAAGATGAGAAGTGAGTCCACTGAGAACATGTTTAATGAAATCGACCAGTCGATTTCAAATCTTTATTAAACAGTCAAGTAAAAAAAACAACAACTCCATATTTGGCCATGTTTTGGCCTTTATTGGTTCACTTAACAGCCCCTTTCTTCTTCACAGTGGGCGGGTTAATGGACTTTGAAGACTTCATTGAACTGATGGGACCGAGGATGATGGGCGAGACAGCGGACATGCTGGGACTAAAGGAGCTCCAGTCGGCCTTCATGCAGGTCTGTCAGCTAACGATGACTCAATTACCGCAGTTATCGAATTAGAGCGAATGGACAGAAATCCCAAATAAATGTGCGCACACAGTATCATCGGATACGCACGTCATTTCAAATACTTTGTTTTTCAGTTTGATGTAGACGGAGATGGAATAATCAACCTGGACGAGTTGAAGGAAGCGCTGAAGACCCTGCTGGGGGAGAAGCTGAAGAAAGGAGAACTAGAGGAGATCTTAAAGGAGCTGGATATTAATGCAGATGGGAGCATTGATTTTGAAGGTGAGAAGACATCAGCATGTTCGGGCCATTAACTGATTCATTAGAAGTGTGTGTGTTTTTACACTTTTCAAACTTTTCATCCACATTCACCATTACACTTCTGTCACATAGCCACACACTGACTCAGTTTTCTCTTCTTTCTCCTTTTGCTCAGAGTTTGTGATGATGCTCTCTATTCGCTAATCGTTCGACAGACCGACCAACCATGGACAGACTGCTTTGTTCCACAGCTGTATTCACAGTTAGGCTCACTTGTGTTTGTAACCTAGCTACAGACTTTTACTACATAAAGTGTGGCCTAGCCTTGCAATAATGCTGCATGTGACGAACTTCTGCATGACTCCCACATGTCATCAAATGCAGAATATGCCGAGTGTTATCATTTTGTAGATTCATGAACATTTTGTTGTGATATAGCATGTAAATAAGACTGCAGTGTTTTGCTATTTTAATAAAGAAATCAAACTCACTCATGCCTGTCACTGAAACGTCAGGACACATCACAACGAGCATCACGTCACAGCAGACTTCATCCCAAAAACATCTGTTTTATTGTTTCCAGGTCATTGTTAAACAAAATAGGAATGATAGTGATCATTATTATCCAGAGAATATAAGTTAAATATAAATAAGATCATGTCAGGTCGGCTAGCGTCAGAATTAGAATTGCACATTCAAATCATCAGAAAGAAAAGTTTCACATTTCAGAATCAAATCCCACATCAGGCCGGCATTTAGCGGTGGTGCCGAACCCAATCATAAGCCCAATTTATCCTCCATTTAAAACTCTATAAATATATCACTACATTAAACTTAATCTGCGTATTAATATCATAATTGTTGTTCTTACTATAACGTCAAACTAAACCGTAGCTCAGGGAATCTGTAACATGCAGCACGAGTAATCTGCTGAGATTTACGTCTCAATGCCAGGCGAGAAACGGAAACACGAGCCAGAAAAATCCAATTCCCGAAAAAGCACAGAGATGGACGAGGCGCTGACGTCACAGGAGTTATAATCAGGAGTTTGTCATGCATTTTCTCTCGTATGTTAGACTTTTGAGATTCTAAAAATACACATTTCTCTTGTTTAGAGCTGGTCACAATGTAGCTTCGATGCATTATTTATCCTTCATTTTTTAATAAAACTAAGTTTTACACATCCACACTGTAAAACTCGTCTTCAAACCACAATCAATTCTGTGTTGCATTTCACAGACAAATAAAAAATGCTCATCATTAATTTGATACTTTCCACTGAATACCAGTCACTTATATTTTGCACATGAAGTAATTTCAAAATAAAAGCTCCTGCTCTCCCTCGTACCACCTCCCGTCCATTTCTCCTACTTTCACTGGAATGTTTGCTCCACTTTTTGCACACTTTGTGACAATGAGAAGCACCATCCCAAAAGCAGATTTAGTAAACAGGTGCATGTACTGTACGTCTTCCTTGCGCGAGAGAACTTGCTCGGTTCAGTTTGTGTGGTGCTCACATTGGCAGGATTGAGGGTGTTCAGGATGACACACACTGATTGGCTTTAGGATGCTTTGGATTAAACCACATACCGAATATTTTGAATGCATGCTGCACCATTCTGACTGCTTTGCGAGGTTATATTGATTTAATTAACAGTTTATTTTTGTACTGTAGATCTGTTTGTATCAATTATGTACTTAGTCATCATGAATGGGCATGCTGTCCATTGGTCACACTGCAGTAACTCAAATCACATCACATCACAGCATCCTTCTGTGTGCAGCCTTTAACACTACAGCAGCTACGGTGCCTTCATTTCTTCACGTCGTCTTCGTTCCTCTACATGCTGCCAAACATCTCAGTGTCCCTTCTTACTTCTCAAACTCTGTTCATCTCTTTAGGAAACCCCTTTCTTCCTTTCTTTAATCCAACTAGATGGTAGGTATATAGATAAAGACAGATAAGCTTCTTCTATTTTCTCTATCCACGACACACTGCGCCTTCTTTGATCAACAGGATCTGACTAGTAAGACTTCTCAGTGGTCCTCTATTGTTTACAGCTCGTTGGTCAGCTCATCTGCAAACTCAGCCATGATGTCATGCACCCAGGTGTCCTTTTCTTCCTGGGAAGTGTCAACTAGGAAGACAGTCAGCTTCCTCTCCCATGGGTTAGTGGCTTCCTGTACGGCCTCCAGCTGGGCCACCATAGGCTTCTTCTCCACGTGGTGCCGGAAAACAATGGAGGCCTCCTCGGACCACTGCCTTTGCTTCACTCCTGCGGAGAACCAGGAGCCAAGTCCAAATGAGAACCAGGCATAAATAAATAGGTATAAATAATAATTCATAAATCAAACGCAGGTCTTGCAGATTGATGTAATTGTACAGCCCAGTTGACTGAGTGTCATGTGACGTGTACTCACCAGCCAGCTGAGCAGTGATTCCCTGAAACGGCAGCTGCCTGAACTCTTTGATCAGAGGCCTGAGCTGTGTGCAGCTGACCAGCTCGTGCTTACCATAGTCCAACTCATAAACAGACACCAAGCCGCTGTTCAGAACTCCCTTCACCAGCACACGATGCCAGCTGAAGAATCGATGGAGAGAAAGCACACGCACTCACAATTCAAGTTCTTAACAGCATGCGTTGTGAGATTTGTAGTTGTAAACTCACCTGTTTTCCACTTTAGCAGCATAAATCTGATTCTTCTCTACGTTTAGTGGTTTCTCCTCTGTTTTGTTGTAGTAGAGAATCATCTCTCCCATCAGCACTACCAGTCTGTACATGTCTCCCCATGGCTGTAGCACAAAGTGGCCGGGGTGGCACGCCAAAGATACGTATACATCCATGTTGTTTCCTGAAAAAGCAGAGTCCAAGGTGAAATAAGAACATTGAGGATTAGAGCATTCAAATGCAGTATATACTGTGTGGTGGGTGTTTAAACAAGACAAATAACAACAGTGTTTTCTTTAGACAATATACTCTTCCTTGGTACCTATAGTGGGCAGCTCTAATGATGCTGGCAGCTGGAGAGAGGATGTGGGGGATGATGGTGTTTCTGTCGGGCTGCTGGGGGTGGTGGTGGTGTTTCCACCGCCTCCACTGCCTTTGGGTCCCGACAGAGCCCTCCTGAGGTGAGGCTTGACTGGGACATTAGCTGATGTTGGGCTGCCATTGGTGGAGTTACTGGCACTGGAGGTCTTGGTGGATGAAGTAGGTGTGGAAATCCTGGCAGAGCTGAGAAAGTCATAAAACTAGAAATTCAGTTTAAATGAATTACAACTGAGAAAGGAGAAAAAATAGACATTAGCTGGAGGGCACAGAGTTAACAGGTGAAAAACCATCATGGAGAACCTGTGGCTGGTCAGGAAGACGTCTGGTTGCTGCTTTAACAGCTCGGACTGGGCCATCTGACGGTTAAGGCTGCGGTCCGGGTCATGGAAGTTCTTGTCTGTGAATAAGTGGACGTGAATGCAGCGCTTCTTTTCATCCACTTTGGCAACCTTGGTGAGTGTGGAGGGACACGAAGAAGAAAAACACAGAGGAAAAAGCACAGAAAACTCATTTAACACATTTACGGCTGCGTTTAGTTTCTTCATAGTAGAATATTTTAGAACAGAATATATTAGAATACTTTTCACAGTTGTTTTGAGTTTCTAAATCAATCTAAATATATTGCTATATGTAAAAAAAAGGATAGTGTGAATGTTTGTAAGTCTATTTTTTATCATCGTCTCCACCTCTTCAGCTCAAAAGGCCAAAAAATACATTTATAAAGGGGACAAAGCCATTTACCTTCATACTACAGTCAGTGGTGTTCAACACTTTGTCTCGAAGCCACTGTACAGCATCTGGAGTCCAGGATCCAACACTGACAGCCAGGTCTGCTAGACAGCACTTCACAGCCTGAACACAGGTTGCATGCATCAGCTTATCTAACAATATGCCCACATTTCTACAGATACCGTCTAAATCCTAACTGTATAAATGACATATGTGATCTTATTACTTATTTCTCTGGTCGGGTGTTCACTGTCTGCACATTAAAGACATAGACCCTGACCTGTGGTGGGATAGCCATAAGGTCACGGAGGAATGGGGGAGGAATCTCCCTCAGCTCAAACACCTCGACAGAAGCCTGCACGCCCACATCAATGAACAGGATGTCCAACACTCTGCTGCCATGAAGGTTGGTGATCTAAAGAGACAAGAAAGCGTCACGTTATTAAACTGCCTCGGAGAAAAGTTATAGATAAACAGATAACTATACTTGGTGTTGATTGCAACACGAGGATTA
Organism: Pundamilia nyererei; assembly: GCF_000239375.1. NCBI lineage: Eukaryota > Metazoa > Chordata > Actinopteri > Cichliformes > Cichlidae > Pundamilia > Pundamilia nyererei. The sequence goes on from NW_005187614.1 coordinate 824,493, forward strand.
ACTGAGGTTGTGACTGCTTATCAAAGGTTAACAAAAGGAAATAAATGGTCCTCTATTGAGCAACAGTCATTTTGTTCCTTGTTTAATAATTCACATTGTTTATTGCAGGAAACAGTTACCTCGACACGGGACCATTTTCCTTTGTAGCGAGCCAAACATCTTTTCCCACAAAAAGGTCGGGAGACCAGGAACTCTGATGTTACCTGGAAGAAAATTAATGGAATTAAAATCTTTAATAAAAAACCCAAAAAAAACCCCATAATTGTTACATTTGACTACAGTGTTACAATGTGACTTCGATCTAAAATGTTTCCTTATGTTTAATGTTTCATTCTGTGTATTTCTGACCTAAACTCATCTGATCCAATAAATCTTCCGTCTTAACACAACACGCTGGCAGCTCTGCTCTGTTTACCCAAACGCTGACGTAAAAATGACGCTACACGCTTTAAAGGCCGCTGAACTACAAAAGCATCCGCTGCACTGTGCTGCTAACAGACTAAGTGGCTTGGCCATGTCTTAACTCCAGATTAGCAACCTAATCGGAATCTGTCCACAACACTGCCCGAGAGAAAACACATGGCATTGTTACATTCACAAAAGTCTTTTTAAGATGACGTTGATGAGCTCCGATCTACTAATTCAAAGAGAATTAGAAGAAGAGATAAAAGGTTGGATTATTTTCCAGTTTGTACACAGGACGCATGTATGTATGACCCAATGTGATCCAGTTATTTAATGGCAATACATGCATTTTTATATAAGCTCTAAGAAATGATGACATGTAAAGCCACAGAAAGAGAAGTGTGAGCCAGAAAATGAAAACCTCATTTGGAACAAGTCTCATTCAAGTCCTCAGAGCCTGAAATTAGCATGAAGTTTTCTGAAGCTAATCTACTCAAACATAGCCATGAAATCTTGGAGGTGTCTGCAGAAAACCGACTAATTCTGTTTCACCTGGGCCTACTGCTGGACAAAAGCGACTACGACTACACAATGTTCGGTTGACTTGTTTTGTCAACTGTTGTTTGCAGAGTAACGTTCAAGTGTAGCCATTTAACAGTGCACAAGGAGACACACTATACTGAAAATAGTAACATAAACAGCTACAGTGTGTAATAGACACTATTATATAATATACTTGAAATAAATGTAATTTAAATGAAATAATATTTTTGCATTTTCTACAACACGCTGTCTGTTCTTCTGCATATGCTCAGCTGTAATATTTGCATATCAATTAAAAATGACAAGATATCAGTCATGTTAGCTGTTTTAGCTTTTCTCTTACACTACGATAAGAAGATAGAACATATCAAGGCTACAAGATTATAATCAATCTGCACACTGATAAAAGTACCACAGTTCCAAAAAAGCTCTGAGACAGCACACGAAGCAGGCATTTACCTGTGAGTGGAAGTACGTCTCTATTTTCTCCAGCGTCTCATTCATTTTGGTAAGACCTCTGGAGGGAGGCTGACAGTAGATAGTCCCATCAGAACAAACGCTACTGATGGCCACATTCATATAAGCGCTGTTCACCTGAGGAGAGCCATAAAAAAAATCGTGCTGTGTTACAAAACCACATGCATACCCACACGTATTCACGCACAATCACTTCGGTACCTGTAACGGACTCGCTAGCGACTTGTCGTGCAGAGCTTTCATGCAGGCAGCGTTGATGTTTATGTCATCATCCTGCGACGTGTCGTACAGGACAACCAGAGGGGTCTGCCCTCTCTCCAGGATCTCGGCCAAGAGAATCTTTCCACTCGCCATCGTCTCAAACTTCTTCAGCACCGCCAGGTCCTGACAGAATGGCTCAAGGCCTAGGCACACACAAAGACACAAAAAATATATATTCTCAGGTACTAGAAACCTTTGGAGAAGCTCTTTTCCATAGAACGATCAGATCTGTGACTGGGCCCTGCAGCACTGAACATTTCTGACTGGTCGACTGTTTATTGGCTGCATAAACGACATCTACTTACACAACTTGAACAGTTATGTGCAAAATGACGTATTGGACTAATCTCCACAGCTTTTCGCTGTGCGTGGAGGCAACTTTGCTTAAAATCCCGGGAATAAAATCTCAGTCTTTTGTGCATATGAACCAACTAGGAAAGGAAAAAGAAAGTTTGACAGGAGTGGCAACAAATTTCTTTAAGTAATGTTCAGTTTTCTTCCAAATTACTTGTGTTTTTATGATTAAATGACGAGTACACCCACCTGCCAGTTTACACTTGGCTGCCTGGAAAGACAGTTTAAAGAACTTCTCATGCAGTTCAAACACTTTGTTTTTGCTGATCACCTCTGAGAAGCCATGATCCACATAATACACCTATAGAGCCAAAAAAGAAAAGATCAGAGGGAGAACATACTTGCTCAAATTAATCCTTCAGGTCATTTCCTGTGTTTGACCCCTCACCTTGACCTTGTCAGTCATGACCTCACAGACTTGTGCCCTCAGAACCTCCTCCTCTTCCTCCGCCCTGACTGCAACAAGCTGGCCCGAGGACAGGGATGATACAGGTGTTGGGCTGCTTTGGTCCAAACCATAAAACTCTCTCATTTCATCTTCCATGGACTCCTGAGCCTGGGAGTAACCCTCACCGATGTACCTGCAGCGGAGGAGAGACAGTCAGGGATTTATGCTCTCCGCCTTGTTACGACGCAATCGCACAACTTCTGTCTTACCTGAGTAAAACCCCGTTCGTGTTGGTCGCCTCCACCACCAGCACAGAGGGGTACTCCTCTTTGGGGATCTGTAGTGGAGGCACTGCCTGGTTACTGAGCCTCCTCCCCAGCTCCTTCCTCACCCTCAGCTCCTCCTCACTGGCTGAAGAGTTCCTCCTGTTGCAGTTCTCGTCCTCTCCTCCTCCACCTCCAGTACTGCTTCGCCTGTACAGGATGGCCCTCTTGGGGTTGTCAGGCATCGGGTAGTCGATGGTGCAGATGTCAGAGAGGAGATCGAGGTTGACCAGAACATGTCCTGGCAGTTTGGTCTTAAAGACACATAAGATATAATAATATTATCAGGTTCACCCGGCATGTACATGAAAGTATACTGAAGTATTACTGACTTTGTAGGTGTCCTGGAAGAGCTTGGGTAGCGCATGGGCCCACAGGCCACTGGAGTACTTCACTAACAGTTCCTCCAGCTTCTGCTTCAGGTCAGGGCTGAGGGTTGCAGGGGACGAGGGAGGGCTGGGTGAAGAGGAGGATGAAGGTGGAGACTGAGAAGACCGAGAGCCAGAGCGAGTCGGACGAGTGCTGGGGGCTCTCTGTTGGACAGAGGATTGGAAAGGTTTGTCTGCGGGCACGTTTGTGGTTGTAGCAGAGTTTGGGTGGGTGAGGATGGGCGAAGAGGAGGAGGAAGTGTTTGTCTGTTCCTTGGCAGGGTAGAGAAGCCGCTCTGATGGGTTGCTGCTGCAGGTTTTCTCTACCTGGAAGGACAAACGGAGCAGCCCTATTACAAAAGCATTTTGCATTGCACTACAATGATGTTTTAGAATTATCTTTCTCTTTGCTTGGAAACAGAAACCCTTATTAAGCTACCAAAGCACGAATAATAATTACAGCATCATAAGCGACACATACTATGCAAATGTGCGTCCAGGTCTCCAGGTCTTTAATGGCCTCTGTGGGCAGGTCTTGTTTGTAAAGCTCTCTGTACATCTGAGGCAGTTTGGACACCCAGAAGCCATTACTGTACTTCGCCAAGATCTCTCTGATGTGACCTTGGACCAGTTGGGGGTTGTAGGGCTTTGCTTTCCCAGAACCAAAGCTCTCATTTAAGTTTGAGGGTGCTGGAAGATAAATAGAGAAAAACAGACAAGAAGGAAAAAAAGATCAGACACATGTATAAAGCCCACTACTGCTTCTAAAGTAATCATTTCCTTGGACCTAAACTATTAGATTGAATGACGTGACTTCACCTCTAAAAGTGAAACAGAAGCAAAAGAGAAAACAAAATAGGAGAGTGAAAAAAGCCCCATAACTTCTATTTTTGTGTGCTGACTCAAAGGAAATCCAAAATAAAGGAAAGAACGATATAAAACAAAAATCACTAATAATCAGAAAGGAATTATCTTCTGCCGATTTGGAGGACAGAACGATACACAACATGTATTTTTAGTGTGCTGAAAAGGAGCCTGTCCTACTTACGAGCGGTCTGCTGGGAGTTTCTGGAAAGGTGAGCGTGCACCTCTTTCTGAAACCGTGATGGTAGGGTCATCCTCCTGAACACAAGAGAACAAACAAGAAGGATAATTAGCTTTTTGCAAGTTCTAAAAGGCAAAGAAAAAGAAAATACTGATGACAGGCCGTCTACCTGTTTCTTCCTTCTTTGTTTAGAACGTCTGACTCTTGGGCCATCCTTTAAAAAAACATTACATTTGATTTGGAGCTGGAAGGTCTTTTATCTTATTTGAGGCAAAGCACAATCAGAGCTTCAAAATAACTCAGGTAACATTTCAAAGTCCAAACAGATAGCTTGCTAAAGTTCTCAGAATGATGACCTGTTAATCCTGAGATACTGCACAGCAGGAACTGCATTGCACTAGTTTCCCAATGCAGTGATCTGCTGAGTACCTCTATCTGTGCACTGAGTAGAATATGCATCTCTTTACTCTGCTGAAATCTTCACTGATCTTCCATCAATTTCGTCTGCCCCTCATCTTTATCATGTCTGAGGGACAACTCAAATCACACAGCTCTGTTTAAACATTTCTCCAATCAGTCAGAACTCTTGCCTCACTCAGGTACATGTTAATGTAATCATGCAGTCAATAAACAGAGCAACAGCACCATTCGCTTCAGAGCCCCAAATGGCTGTAAGGACATTAGAATGTCTTACCTACACATAAAATCTGTATATTACAAAACACAATAACAGGAAACGTGCACTACACTGACCTCTTTCTTTATTTTTTGAGGCCTGTGGAGGTGGTGAAAACACACTGAAGGAATAAACAATTAAAAGTAAATTCAGGCTTTTTATTGAAGCGTCCTGAATAACTACAGATGATATTTTTATGTAGCAACATTAACGTGGAGGTCTCCACCAGTGTTTTTTTATTGGCTGGGCAATAAAATGACTGAAAGCAGTACAACAGGTTCAGCCGTGCAGTGTGCAGACATAAAGGTGTCCAAGTGTTTGCCTGCCTCAGCACGTTGGCAAGAACGAAGAAGAGTAGTTTTTAATTTGAGACAAATATAGTCGTTTTCTAAAGTTACGAGCTTTTATTGTACCTTTTATTGTAATCTAATGAACCGTCTTCAACTTAAGTAACGTTTTCCTTACTTCACTGGTTTTTCATCAAATGACATATAAATGATGTTTAAATGTAATTCAGTGTTGTACTGCGCCTGTCTTTTTACTGAATTTACAGCTTGCACATCCAGGCAGCCCATAGTGCTACTGCACACACTATGCACACACACAAATAAATGATGATGACTCTGGCTTGCACAGTGGAACATCTAGAGGGATACAGAGAGATGTGCTGATTCACTCTGTGCTGGTTTAGAAGAGTTAATCTACCACAGAATAGAACAGGGATTAAAACGGGCTCATGCTCCCCCTGCACTGGGCTCGTGTCCCCTGCCAATACACCAGGCGTCCCACCCTGTTGCCCCATTGTGCTACAGAGGTCCAGCAGCACCTTCAGTGATACAGATACAGAACTGATGTCAGTTGTTTTCACAGGACGGTGAACTAAATAGTGGGTGGATGGAAGTGGGAGAAACAGTCATTGAGCAGAAGTGATATTTGATTCATTGTTGATGAAATATGATGTAGCAAATGACAGCAGCAGCACGAGTACAAATGGAACAATGTTAGATACATTGATAAAAAAGAAGGAAGAACAAAGGTAGAAAGAATGAAGTGAGACAGAATACAGAGAGAGAACCAGAATAATGTAGAGAGCGTATCATCAGCCCAGTGCTGAATAAGCAGCAGCAGCAGCAGGGAGATGGTTATCATCCAGAAACCAAGCAGAGTTCAACCAGACATCCATTCACGAGCAGACTCGTGAATGGGTGTCTGCTCGTTTTGATTCAGCTCAGCTCACACAGGTGGAGAGAAGGCAGAAAGAGAGGGTAGCAATGAATTTTTACGTTGCCTATAACTTTATAAAAGCAAATAAAGACGACAACAAAATGAGCTCTTTTATATCTTCCATGACTAAAATATTTTAAAACAACTTTTCTGGCATGAGATCTGAATTTTCTGAGCACAGCTGCCTGTGGCTCATTACTCTACATGGGTTTCCAAAGGACTGTGGAAGTCTGCTTGATGACTGATGCATGTAAGCGTACAAAGAAATCCCCACAAATATGTGGAGGTGGGGTTGAAGGATGTGAGCCTAACTAGATCTTTTCATAGTGAAACCCTAAAGAATTTTTCACTCTTTTGTCCAGTTCCAAAGACTGGATTTTGCTATTGAGGGCATTTTATATCATCTAATCAAATAAATAAACTTAACTGACAATCTGAAAAGTGAAACACCGCTCTTCTCAACCTTCCCGCTGGATCTACTCACTCTCATCCAAATCCAAATTGCTTTACTCACTTGTCTGGAGGTTGGTTTCCTTTCCTGTTGGATGTGTTCTGACTGGACATCTTGTTCGGATGCCCCCCAGTCTTGCCCTCTGATGGGCCATCCCTTAAGTCTCTTGCCTGTCTGAAGTCTCCATGTCCAGCCCCACGGCCAGGGCCTCCTCCTCTACCCCCACCTCGGCCACGGTGGTTCGGTTGCCTCAGAGAGTTTTGAGGTTTGGCTGTGGAGAGAGAGAAAGCAAACACGAAAAAAAAAAATAAAGTTATGGACTTGAAGTGAATACAAGCGCAAGAACACAAACACACACAGACACACACACAACCTAACTAAGCTAAACCTGATTCTAGGACATGGACAGTGTGCCTGAAATCCTTGCAGTTGTTGCGTTCTACTGTAAAAAGTCCACGTGGTCACAAAAAACAGGCATTTATGTCACCCAGGCCTGAAAGAAGCCTTCAGGCCTGCAGAGCTGATGTGCTTTTAAAATCTAAAAGGAGCAAGTCCAGGTGTTTCCACTTGCTTCCAGTCTTTATGTTCGGTTAAGATAACCGACACATGGCTGTAGTGCACCAGTTATTGAACAGATGCCTCATTTAGCTTGAAGCGATTACGGAAAACAAAGTTTATTCCTTTCAACTGGCACAGCTAAGGTGAAACACAAGTTCAACTGTATGTTTAGTTTAAGACTGGAGGTACATGTAACAAAAAACGTCAGGATTAGTCTGATGTGAGTATAAATCCAGTGATTGTAATCCATTACAGTCCCTGTTTATCCAGCAGAAAGATGGAAAGTCAGAGTTACACCATTCACATTTGTCCTGACATCACATTTCTGCGCGATGACCTCACCAGTATACCTCCTGTGCATAACCCTTAGTCATTTACACTCCCACACTCTGTCCTTTTCATTTCTTCCTCACACTGACTCTTCTTTTATCTCCACTCTTTCTTCTCAATCTCTTTGCTTCTCTGTGAGATCCAGAACTTTCTCCTGCTTTCTTATTCACTCTGTTCTCACTGAATCTCCACAATTTCTATTGAGAGAAAAGAGCTCCTTCATCAGCCACTGACTTCAAAAGTCATCAGCAGGCAATTCCCGCATCTAAATCTATTCTGTGGACATCCTATTGGCCACTGGCACTCAGTCAATTAATAAATCAGCCAGTTAATAAATCACTGAACTATACACACAAACACACACACACACACACACACACACACACATTAGAGAAACCCAGCAGGCATAAGCATAAATCCACATGCAGATACAGTCAAGGACAAACACCCACAAACATACACACCAACACTAGGAGCAGACGCTGCATCACCTCACCGGCATGGACACACAGTCCCTGGTCTGTCTCTGCCTGAATAATAATAACCCAAGCGGGGAGGAGAGAAGGAGAGGGTGCATGTGCGTGGGGAAGAGAGAGCTTGATTTGTGAATCAGCGTCTCCTCGCTTGCAGCTGACTCTCAGCTGCTTCAGACCGTGTTAGCCTCAGATTTCAACATCCTCCTCTCCCTCCCTCTCTCTCTCCTTTTTTGACTCCTTCCTTCCTTGTCTCCTTACCATTTCACCATCCCTCCATCTTTCTTCTCCTCCAACCGTCTCACTGCCACTCTTTCTCTCTCCTCTACTCCTTTGTCTCCCTCTCTCTCTTTCTCCTCCCTGCACTACCACCTCCCACTTCCTCCTCTGGCTCTCAGAATATCCTGCAGCATCACAGTCTAGCAGAGGTGTGTGCACTGTAAACGTTTTAGTGCAAGTGTGTGTGTGTGAATGCAAAACGATAAATAAAAGTTCAGAAATGTTTGCGGACACGCAGTAAGGATGTATACGGGCTGAGATATCGGTGCACCTGATGCTCGCGTGCAGCCCTGAATACCGTGGAGCTGCTTGTCTGAGTGTGTGAGATATCCTTAGTACCTAAAGGATGAGCAGGTCTCCACAGAAGGGCAGTTAAACAGGGCAGCTCTTCATCTACAAACTGTGAGGCTGCAGCACATAAAGCATTTGCATTTTGCATTGTCACAGCACTGAGATAGACACTGAACACCACTTCTGTTTCTATGCTGCTGCAGCAGCACTGCTGCACTGTAACGCTAGAGGAGTCTGGAAAAGATCCTTTTTGTTGTGTGAAAATGTGAAAGTTTGGGTACTACAAAACTGCTCCGTCATCATCATCAGGCTTTTACACAGCAGATGGCTCCACTAAATGGCTCACTTACCAAATCGAGCTCTCAGTTTATCTCTGAAAAGTGTTTTTTCTTTGATTTTGAGGAAAACTGCAACATTAGGGTGGATATTCTACAACAATACAACAACGTCCAATCTCTAGGTTGTTTATGCTAACACATGTTCAGTTTTGTGATGTAATTCACTCAGTCTTCAATCGCTTTTTCTAGCCGAGCTCCACATATTCGTGCTCCTGCAATGACTGCAAAACAATAAATACTTGGAGTTTTACTCTGAACTGAACCTGATGGAGAGTCAGAGGGAGGGAAAAATGCCAGTGCATATGAGGATACATCTTGTTTAACTTTTTACAGTGAGCAGAATAAAAACACGTCTCCCTGTCCTTTCTCAGCAGTGCGCACACAGAGAACAACATTCATGTTTCTTTCTTCCTTTTACTTCCCGTCAGTGAGCACGATTACAAGTCTGCCCAAACGCAGACTTGTTAAGTGTGTTCCATTAATGTCTGAATATAAGTATGTTAGAGTTATAGTTAAATTAACATGTGCAACAATTCCAGTCTCATGCTCTCGTCTTCAGACACGTTCAATCGAACGCAGCAATATAAACAGTTAAATTCCTCTTAGTGCCATTTGGCGAGCTGTGCCAATTAACTTTGAAATGTAATATGAACTATAAACTTTTTGAATTACTGACAAAAGCAGACTTTGAGAGTTAATAAATATGTAAAAGTGTTTTCACTCTGTGATGTGTTTTACAACATTATGAACCGCAAGTTCTAACTATGAATGATGGTCAGGTTCGAGTTGACCTTTTCAGGCAGCAGTGTGGCTGCTCTTCTCTATCAGCCCATCAGTTGTAAAGCCAGGTTGTGTGACAGCAGCCCTGGTGCATAGCTCTGGTTTAGTTTCACACACTGCCGAAAAACCCAGAGCGTCAGGCACATTTACGCATGTGTCACAGTAACGGTATCTTCATTGCCCTAAATCAGCCTTACTGATAATTACCAAAATACTTTTGAATGCTTCATTAATGGTTCATCTGCAAGTATACAGAAGCTCTTCAATCAAAATATTGTTAATGCTAAAAAATAATTATTGTAGTTATCATGTATGTTCAAATTTGCTAATTAACAAAAAAGCTAAAAAACAAAACAAAACCCAACAACACAAAAACAGTGAAATACATTTTTTTCTAAAGTTATCGCAGTTATTTATCTGCACGCCTTAACTGAAGAATTAGTTTTAGTGGTTGAATGCTATGATTGATTAACGTCTGACTTCTCAGAAAAGTCCAGTCTGCCAGTTCAAATATGGGTATACAAACAGAAATTCAGTTCAGTGAATTCAGCAACTTTTACTTTTAAACAAGTTTTTTAACATTTTTGTGTTTTCTTGTTTTTATCACAGGTGGTTTATCAAATCTGTTGAGCACTGTAGATTTTATTTCTGTATGAAATGTATACATTTATCTCTGAATAAAGCCTGCGCTCCATCTGAGTCTCAATCCTCAGGACCCACAAAAAGTCCAAAGCAATTTCTAACATATCAGTTCAGCTGTATATCATTCACATATTTATTCTCCTGCAGCCTGCTGACTGTGAGCACACCCCTGACTCTTCTGATGTAGATAC
>NW_005187614.1:835669-871539 GCF_000239375.1 Pundamilia nyererei
CAAAACAAACCACCTGGAAATAGAGAATGCAACAAGCATGCAGTCGTGCTCTAGTGTAATGTAAACATGGTTAAACCCTGCAGGCGTAATGCACATCACACAATGTAACAATCTACCGATGACGTGTTTAAAGAAAGAAAGCAGAAAAATATATATCATCCATCGCCGCTTATGTGAAGCACATCGGCACACACCTCTCCCAAGCGGCTGCGCTCCATGCGGACTAAAGATGGCATGCTGGCTAGAAGAGCATCCAGGTTGCTGTGTCCCATCTGCTTATGTGGTATGTGCTCCCCAGTCAGCTCCTTATACTCTGACTGCAGGTGTGACAATGACACTCCACCTTTGTTGGACTGCAGGATGCCCCGCAGCATTTTTTTTGCCACCTCCGCATCAGCCATCTGAAGAAAAAAACACAAGAACAAACCCAAAACGCAACTTTTTAAACACTTCAGTTCTGAAATCTTTTACTCTGATAATGACGCAAACCCATACTAATGTCCACACAGGCTGGGTTTACGCTGTAGGTCAATGAAGGACTGGTTAGGCAAGTTTTCATGAAGTGTTGATCAGATTTCAAGAAACAAACAGTGTACAGATCAATCTAAATCTCTGTTGCAGACTAAAACTGCAACTGAATTCTGAAGTCATAGTATCAGTAGAGTATTTGCTTTTTCTTTTAGGCATAAAAACCATCCATGACCAAAGCAAGCAAATGTATATAAAAACCTGCTTTTGAAAAATACAGTAAATACAGCAAAGAGCTCCTCTTGTTTGTGTTTTTATTTTGAAAAAGGCTGTTACATTCCATCTCTGCACAAAAATGCTTTCGGTTTCCAAACTAAAGCGCCCTGCAGCGGAATTGAAACATACAGAGCTGCTCCCTTTCGAACTTCAGGCAAAAGTAAAACGAAAACTTTAGGTTTCAACAAGCATTTGGTATCAACTCTCGCTTCTGACCGACATGGAGACACACCCTGAAAGCAGAATTAGGGGTCTCACCGGACACACTGGAGTGTAAACAAGTGGAAATCCTCAACTTGCCCCTTAAAAAATTACAATGACTAAAATTTAGGAATACGCGAGATCGGGCACACTCGGAAAGCGTCAACTTTGCACTTTGGGAAACACACGATATCTGATCTTCTTTCGAAATTGGTCCCCGAAAAATCAATTATTCAAATTAAAGTATTTCTAAATATATTTATCCGTTTAGGTAGTACCGTGATGAAGAAGGTGGTGGAACTGGAGCAGGATGAAGTTAAAGTATCAGACTATTTCAGAATGAGATGGCTTTAGGCCACTTGTTGATATGGCCACTCTGAGCAGCGCAGACAGCAGACGGGAGAGGGATGAATGACGTAACGTGTCACACTTTAACTCCACACCCTCCATCGGGACAAAACTATTTGCTTTAACTTTTTCTGCCTTTATGAGTTTCATGAGCAAAAACTGTGCTTAAGTGGCTCTGAAAAAATACAATCACACCAACAGAGCATACCGGACCCGGTAAATAGCCCGCTTACGCGACCATACTGCGCGCAAAATCGAGTTAAATCCTCCTACCAAAGCCGGGACAGCGGCTAGGTCGAGTTAGTTAAAAACCGACGTCAAAATACCGGAACTACATAAATCCTTCCTTCATAATAAAACAACCGCGATACACCGGTTACCTTTCCCAAGGCAAATGACTAACAATAGCTTTAATTTTGAAAGTAGCTGCCGGAAAGAAGGTTTGCAAGCCCGATTGAAAACTTTTCAACCATCAAATCCGGGAGTAGCCACCCCAAAAAAACAAAAAAAAAACATCACCGGCCAAGCTTTATCAGGAGTTAAAGTTTCTAAGCCCCATGGAAGTTATTCTAAAAGCTACCAGAACAGTCTACCTTGCTCTGCACGGACGAGGTGGTGAAGTCGGGACCTGGTCCAGTCGCTGTGGCGCTGTCACCGCCACGGGGGTTGGCGTCGTTCCCGGTGTGTGCCGGCCGGCAGGCACAGCCTCTCCTCCGCCACCTGATTGGTCGGCTGCGCATAGGCCTCTGGATAATTACACGTCAATACGCATCCAGGGACCCGATACATCCACACCAAAACGGTTGTGTGTGTGCGTGCGTAATAACGCATGAAGGGCCTTCGTGTTACTGTAACACAGATATGTGTAATAAGTGATCAACCTAAAATAAAAATAAAAATAATAACAAGAACATAACAACAGAAGAGAGTTGTCATGTATCCTTTCTTTTAATTTTAACTTATTACTAATATAGCACAGTTAGACTAGTGTATTAATTGTCATGGTTATTTTGTCGAACAGAAAACAAACTGTAAAACAATCTGACTACTTATTTGCCTCCCCTTTAAAATGTGATGATGTGGCTTTTAACCGCCACATTTTTTAATTGAAATCTCAGTAAACCAACAGCAAATCCCATTATTGTATTGTAACGTGTTTTTTCATAACCGCATAAGCTGGGTGTTTTCATTGCAAACAGACTTTACCAGCCACGAGGGGCGCTAGTTCTCCCATTTCTTCTTCTTTTAGTCTGTCAGGTTGCCGGAAGTGACCTGTCAAAAACGGAAAAACTCACCGGATCCGTAAGCTATTTATCCAAAAACACCAGAGGATTATTATTTGCATGAATACATCAAAAGGCTTAATTTAAAGACTGGAATCTGCATATATCAGGTGAGTTGCATTACAAAATACACCTGTGTCATGTTAGCTGTTTAACAGCGCCTTTCTCTCGGACTTTAGCTTGTTGCTAATGTTTCAAACCGTTTTGGCTAGTCAGAGTACCGTATAAGGCTTTGTAAAGCTGTTCTAAATAATTTGTTACGACGTGGTACATAGATAGCATTTAAAAGTGGTTTGGTGTAAAGAGTCAACATTAAAATAGAATTAGCATAATTGTGTGTCGGGACATTTGTCCCCATTGAGTCATTGAGTACTTTGTCATTATTGTTTTGGCTCAAGCCTTTGACTTTCTTTGGATGCATTTACTTTTTGCAAGTGCGTATCTGACTTGTTGCTTCTTAGTTTAAATAAACCTGTAAAGTAGCTTATTTAGTATTCGACCCTATGAGCAACAGTTCGAACGGAAGTAATCGTTAGCCTGTGTGTGTCACCTGTGACCCACCTCAATCTTTAACTTGTTCATTGTTAGCATGTACTAGTCTTGCAAATACCATGGGTTGATATTATGTGAAATGAATGGGAATAATGGCTAAAAGTAATAAAACCGACCTTTTTGTGTGTTTTCATACGTCTCACTTGAATGTCATGTACATTTAGCTGCAGTAAATCAGATTAATGAAAAGTTGATCTCATAGCTGTTTGAATGGGTCCTTAAAGTAACCAACATCCAAGTCTCAGCTGGTTAAAAATTACCCTCCATCTCTCAGTTCAAATCAGCTGTGACGTTTTGTGATCCCTCCCTGTAATCGCACTCTTGTGTTATCCTCCCCTCTCTCTGAAAAAGAGAAGAGCATGGGGAAGTAGAGAAAAAGTTGAGTCTTCTTTCGGCTGCAGTGAAACCGTATTAACCTTTAATTATGGCTTTGAACAGACGTCACTCTTACACTCCCAGGGTGAGTAACATGAGTACTTAACAGCAAATAATGCTGAAATTAATACGACAGTGATAATTTTTGATTAACCAATTTGAAAAGTAACAGTGAGTTATTGCACTATAATGCTAAGAAGTAAGGATTTGTGAGACTCACCATAATGTCGATGTGCAATCCATCCACATCTATTGGCTTCATCAGAGTTGATATGTATTTTTAGTAATTTATAAAAAAGTATAGACAGACCTGTCGATGAGAATAACATTATTGTCTTAATATTTACCACATAAGTAGATTTTTAAAAGGTCTGTTTGTCTAAAACCAACGAATCGGTAGGTGAATTATTTTCATTCGCCGTCTTGTTTTAGTGAGTATAATCCTCTGTCCCAGAAATATTAAACCTCTTCTGATTTATCCTGCCCTGTGGTTCAAACTAAGATAGCATGGATTCACATGCTTGTACATCTCTATAAAAGGATTAGACTTTTACCACAGTCCCAGTTTGTCTTCAATGTGTGCCTTTGTCTGAGCAAGGCAGAGATACTTGCTTGTTTATTGTAGTCCGCACCATATGACTGACTGCAAGTATGCCTCTGTGCTGTGCAGCCTCAGGGCTGTTTTATCATTGAATATTTTCGATTCCTAAGACTTGATGTTAAAGGCTAAAGCAAGGAGAATGATGGTACTTTGGAATTCTTAAATATAAACAATAAATTCTCTAGTGTTTCATAACTTTGGCTTCCTTATTTATTGTCTCTTTCCTTCCCCCCCATTGTACTCCTTATATATTATTGTTTATCTACCCTTTCACCTCTTTCTCTTTACCTGTATCTTCAGCTGACCAGCCCACTGATCAGCAGAATGAGCAGCACAGGAACAGTGGAGAGTAGTAAACCTCCAAAGGTGGGTCCTTTTTCTATGCAGACATAACAAAGGAAGGAATAACATGGCTTATAACTCAAAGAATTTTTATCCACTTTTTGTCTCCCAGATTGGCTCTATAGTCGAGGTGACAGGAAAGGGTCAGCGCGGCACTGTTGCCTACATTGGCGCTACCCTCTTTGCTTCTGGGAAATGGGTGGGTGTCATACTGGATGAGCCGAAAGGCAAGAACGATGGCACCGTACAGGGCAAACGCTACTTCACCTGTGAGGAAAATCACGGCATATTCGTCAGGCAGTCCCAGGTTAGTGACTTACCGGTGGGCACAAGAGGAACTGATGATGGTGTTATGGCATCAGCACTGAACTGTAAAGATCCAAACAGGCAGATGACATAATAAATGTACAAATGTGGCAGACTGACATCTTTTATTCTCAACTTTTCTTCTGTTTTCTGTCCGTATTTGTTCATTATTCAAAATCAAGCTTTGTAATTTGTGTTTTTTCGAATGTTGTCCTGATTACACACTTTTGTTCCATTGTACAGATCCAGGTGGTAGAAGATGGCTCCAGTGCCACCTCACCAGATACCCCTGAGTCTGGAATAGCAAAGACACTTAAGCAAAAAGGTGAGCAAGGACAACAACTGATACTCACGTTTCTAAAACATAATGCCTCAAAGTAAGTATTGATAACAAGAGTGTGCAATAAATTATTTTATTATTTTTTTCTAGACATCCCTGAAACTCCCAAAACAAGCAAACAGGTAGGCAAACACATTTTTGATCTCACTTTTTTTAATTTGTCAATTAAGTAAAAATGCGACAAGTCGGTTACTTGGTTTTTAATATTGGTGCATGTACTTTGGATTAAACAAACATCCAAATAACCCCTAAATTTAAAATTTTAATTGTGAGAGTTGTTATTAAAATGTGATCAGTTTGACCCCACTAGTTGTGACATTCGTTGCAGACCAGCCGTTTGTTGTTGTTTTTTAGTTTTGGTTTTTTTCCTCCTTTATGATGCCATGTTGTTTGTTTCGGCTCTCAGCTGCCGGGCTGAATTCTCATGTTTTGTTTTTCTGGATACCTCTTTCAGCAACCAGCGAGCATTAAAAAGGTAGAGCTATATTTAAATTCAGCACGTTTGCTTGGTCTGCGTTATACTCGTGCTAATGCAGCAGTTCATCTTTTTGCACTTAAGCTCTTTATCTGTTGACATTTGCATGGGTCATAAAGACATAACTTGTGATAGGTGCCATTTTCAGTGCATTCTCTTTTGGTTTCCCCACTTTACTTTCATTAAGCTTTTTTTTTTTTTTTTATTCTGGTGAAGGCATTTTGTGTACATGCGTAGACGACAACACGGTGACAGTTTCAGGTTCTCCTGATGCTGTTCATGTCAGTTCTCTTTGTGTCATAATTCAATGAATTCTTTTTTTTCAGTTTTACATTGTTGCATGATCTCAGTTTTTTCGTGTCCCTGTGATCTCTCAAGATTAACTTTGCTCTTGATGATTTTAAATGGTGCATGCAGCTACACTATGTGGACAAAAGTACTGGGCCACCTACACATTACACCGACAGCAGCTGCTCGACCATGGAAACTGTGGAAACCCAGTTTGATGTTGATGCCGGAGAAAGTTTGGAACCTTGCAGTTTTAGAGTCGGTAGATAGTTTGTGGCTTTTATGCACTGTGTGTCTCAGCACTTGGCTCGCCTGCTCCTTAACTTTGGTGGTGTGCCAAGCTATGACTGAGTTGCTGAAGTTAATTTCAGAACATTTCCAGTTTTTGCAGATTTTCGAGGGAAGAAATTTCACAGACTGACTTGTTGCAGTGGTGGCACCCTGTTACAGTATACGCTAAAATTCAGCAAGTGCTTTAGAATGACCCATTCCTTCATAAATGCTTGTAAAGGCAGGCTGCATGGTTGGGGACTTGAGTTAATACACCTGAATTCAAAGATTCATGGCCCAGTGCTTTTGACCATATGCTGTATTAAAGTAATGATCTGTGAATACAAAACTAACAGCAAATGCTTCTTACGTGCTTCTAATCTCTTATCTTGCCTTACCACTGGATGTATGTATATCTGTGTGTGTGTGTGTGTGTTTTTGTGTGTGTGTGTGCGTGTGTGCGTGCACGCATCTGCTCCAGTCCTCTGCCCGCCGCTCAGCAAAGGTGAGCTCGCCTACAGCAGAGTGGAGAGGACAAATGGAATGCAAATACATGAGTTAATTCTGAAAAGTTTGATTATTTTAATGTTTGAACAGTAGACTCTGGGACCATAAGAAGCAGATTTCTCCTTATGAAATACTTGACATTGAAAGAATTGTATGAGTAATAGTTACTTGAGGTGTGTGATCTTTCGTTGACTCAGGAGGGGCAGACTAAAAACAGGATGTTAATATCACTAACCTGGTTGTGTATGATAACATTAAGGGGTAGTACTAAAAGCTTTCGTTATTCATCTTCAGTCTAACCTGCATTTAGTTTAAGTAACCGCTCTGACACAGTTTCTATGATCACACTGTGGCAGTGGAAAACGCCGCGTCTCACATCAGCTACCTCCCTCCCCTCCCTCCTGGTCCGTCCCTCCAGCCGCTCCAGCCTGTCGCTCAGGGTACGCTCCGTCGTGTCATAGAGCTTCAGCTGACACCTCACAGGGAGCGGGGTGAAGCACATTACTGACATTATGGCACAGGTGTATACTTGCAGGGTGGTGTCTCATGTAAGGGACACTGGGAGGTGATTATATTTGGTAATCATTGTATCACATTCATTTCACAGATGAATCTTCCAACGTCCACTGGGTTTATTGAAGGTTCTTGTTCACTGTGGTCCAAACTCCTGTTTTGATAGTTGGATTGTTTGCCGATGCTTTACAGCACACCTCTTCTTCTTTTTTTGCCCGGTTTATTTTTAAACTTCTCCCGCTCGTCACAGTCCGTTCATAATCTGCTTTCGTCAACAGGCGTCTCGTGAGAGTCTCGCATCCTCTCTGTCTGGTGATGTCAGTGAGGCGGGCCTGTCCTCCCAGCAGGGTGCTCTGGGCGCCCCTGTCATACCTCAGCCCAGCGGGTCACCTGCAGCAGCAGCAGCTGCTTCTGTTCCAGCTACTCCAAGCAAGGTAGGCCATTAACCTAAAGAAGAGGCTCTTCTTAGAGAAAGGAAAGAACTTTACTGAGGTTCATGTTCAATCCTCTCAGTTCTGTCAGCTCATCTCATCTCCATTTTTAATTTTTTAAATTTTATTTCTTATTTATGATTAAATTGATTTTTGTTATATTTCATCCGTCTTATTATAACCAGGTGGAACCTGCCATATCCAAGCAGGTAGAGTTTCTTAATGGCTACATGCATGCTGATGATGCCTGGCATGTGTTTACTAACAACATCAGGGGGGAAAACTTATCCTCAGCAGACCTTCTCGATACTTATCCATGGTTTTCAAATGTCCTCACAGGGAATTTTCTGGTGATGACACATGGTTTAGTTTGGGGCACTTAAAGAAACATCCTTACATCACTGTCTCTACGGGAAATGGTTGAACTGTAGGAATCTCTCTCTCTCTCTCCCTCCCTTTCCCTTCAATAAAATAAAATGAAAAATTCTTTGCAAAGGAATTTGGAGTAACATCGTATATGTTATACATCATGCGTCTGGGATTTTAGTGGTGGGACTTGATTAATGTTTTGCTTTTTTGGTCCCCTTTTCAAAAGTAGATTCTAGGGAAGTAGATGAGGTTCAGTTAATGGATTAATTTTGTTGGTCCCGTCTTGCCTCTAATCACGTCATAGGAGGAGGAATCACTGCGAGCTCAAGTCAAGGACCTGGAGGAGAAACTGGAGACTTTGAAGATGAAGCGAACAGAAGACAAAGCCAAGCTTAAGGAACTGGAGAAACACAAGATCCAGTTGGAGCAGCTTCAGGAGTGGAAGAACAAGATGCAGGAGCAGCAGGCCGAGCTGCAGAAACAACTCAAAGAGGCCAAGAAGGTAGACTGGAATGGATGAACTTAAATAGTCATCGGTGCTACAGTGTGATGTCTTTTTTTTTTCTCAAGGTTTTGGGAATGAAAGAACAACCTCTTAACTCATCAGGCTTGCCAGTTTAATGCTTTATTTATACCTTCTTACTTCACAGGAAGCCAGGGAGGCACAGGAGGCCAAGGAGCGCTACATGGAGGAGATGTCTGACACGGCAGATGCCATAGAGATGGCCACGCTGGACAAAGAGATGGCAGAAGAGAGAGCAGAATCGCTCCAGGTTGAGGTGGATAGCCTGAAAGAGAAAGTGGAGGAGCTGTCAATGGACCTGGAGATCCTTAGGCATGAGATTTCAGAGAAAGGTGCGTTTGGGGAAAAAAAAAGCAGCATGTTTATAATAACCACTGCTATTCAAGTCATCCACAAGGTCTTCTTATGTATTCTGTATCCATCTCATTTCTGCTCACTTCTCATCAAGTGCTGTCCTTTCTGTGCACTGTTTCCTGCTGCAGGCTCAGATGGAGCTGCCTCCAGTTACCAGGTCAAGCAGCTGGAGGAGCAGAACAGCAGACTCAAGGAGGCGCTGGTCAGGTCAGTAGCAAATACCTTTTTAAACGAAGGTATTTGCCTGCTCTTTGTTACACTGCGTACAGATAAATAAAAAAAGAAATCACATTAACCTGTCTTAACTCGTAAAAAAGCAGTAAGAGAAGACAAGTCGTAAAAAACAAATAAAATCCTTCTTTCTGGTTCCTCCCCAGGATGAGAGATCTGTCTGCTTCGGAGAAACAGGAACACGTGAAGCTTCAGAAGCAGACGGAGAAGAAGAACGTGGAGCTGGAGACTCTGAGGACTCAGAAAGAAAAACTGCATGAAGAAGTCAAGCAGGCAGAGGCTACAATCGATGAACTGAAGGAACAGGTAAAGGATGTATACATAAATACAGAAAGGCAATGGTTTATTTAGCTTCACAGTAGCTCATAATACATGGTAAAAAATATTTATTGAGATTAGTCATTGACAGCAAAGATGCATGTCCTTAATCTGACAAATTGTGAGACTTATTTGTGGAAACTAAAGACGTGTGTGTGTGTGTGTGTGTGTGTGTGTGTGTGTGTGTGTGTGTGTGTGTGTGTGTGTGTGTGTGTGTGTACCAGGTGGATGCTGCTCTGGGCTCAGAGGAGATGGTGGAGACCCTGACGGAGAGGAACCTCGACCTTGAGGAGAAAGTCAGAGAGCTGAGAGAAACCGTGACTGATCTGGTCAGTGCTGATGTATTTATAATAGCTGATGTATTTATAATCGATCTAATAGAATCCAACTGACACTCCTTAAATCTCCAACATGACACATCCAGGTGTGAGGAAAAGGTTTGAATGAGATATTTATAGCAGACCAACCACTTTTTTTTTTCTTTTTGCATTAACAGGAAGCCATCAATGAGATGAATGATGAGCTCCAGGAGAATGCCAGAGAAACAGAGATGGAGCTGAGGGAACAGCTCGATCTGAGTGGAGCAAAGGTCAGAGAGGCAGACAAAAGGGTGGAAGCTGCCCAGGAGACTGTAGCTGATTACCAGCAGACCATCAACAAATACAGAGAACTCACTGGCTCACTTCAGGTAGGTGGATGGAGGGGTAATTCTGCAGGACTGCAGTTCTATTGTCCTGATGCTGTAAAAGGTTTGTTTTGTGCATTAGGAGACCAACAGGGAGCTGATCAGTCAGCAGAATGCAAATGCAGAACAAGTTCAGCAACCACCTGCTGAGCTGTTTGACTTTAAGATCAAGTTTGCAGAGACCAAGGCTTACGCCAAGGTAAGAGAGCTCCATGGTGACATACAACCTCGGTGCCAGTGCTGTTGGTTTTCTTTATTTAAACAACTAACCTCACTCTTTGTCTCCAGGCCATTGAGATGGAGCTGAGGAAAATGGAAGTAGCTCAGTCGAACAGACAGGTGTCCCTCCTCACCTCCTTCATGCCTGACTCCTTCCTTCGCCATGGTGGGGACCATGACTGCATTCTGGTTCTCCTGCTTATTCCCAGGCTCATCTGCAAGGTATGAGGCAGACACATGACAGGTTTGAATTCTTGTGCTCGATTTTAAAATTACCTGGTTGTAGTGCGTTTTTCAAAGAGCTTTCCCAAATCCTTACTCGGCTGTGTCTGTATGTGGTCGATATCTCCTCGTCCGAAGGCTGAACTCATCAGTAAACAGGCACAGGAGAAGTTTGACTTGAACGGGAACCCGGTGCAGGGAACAGGGCTGAGAGGGCCTCCGGGAGAACAGCGCAGTTTCGCTTCAGGACTGGTCTACTCCCTCAGCCTGCTGCAGGCCACCCTGCATAAATATGAACAGTAAATATCGCAGCTTTACCAATAAAGATGCAGGAATAAAATAGGTGAACATACCTTCATCACTGGGTCGATGTGTTTTACTCTTTTCCTTTTTCCCTGCACTCGTTTAGGGCTCTGAACACCTGCAGCGTGGACGTTTTTAAGCGCATGGGAACCCTTTACTCTGAAATGAGTTTCCATGAACGCTCTCTGGATTATTTCATAGACCTGCTTCATAAAGATCAGCTGGATGAGACCGTTCAGGTGGAACCTCTCACTAAGGCCATCAAGTACTATCAGGTAACGCAGGGATGTGTTTTACATTAAAACTTCACAGCTGGAAATTTCAGTTGTCGTATAAATTGTGTAACTGTAGATGTCAGTGAGTTCATAACATGTTCATTATATCAAGTATCTGTTATATTGTCTTCCAGCAACTGTATAGTGTCCATCTGGCAGATCACACTGAAGACTGCACAGTGCAGCTGGCTGATCACATTAAGGTACATCAAGCATGTTTAGCAAAGTTAAAAAGATTTCTACGGTTTCACTTGTAATGCAGGGCTATAAACCAGAAATAACACTATTATAAAAAAAGTTTTTTTTAATATGTCCAAAATTTATAAATCTGTAAGGAAAAAGAAGTGTCGGGTTTTCCTTTAAAATGACACATGCTGCCTTTTCACCTCCAGTTTACTCAGAGTGCCTTGGACTGTATGGTAGTGGAGGTAGCTCGTCTGCGCGCCTTCCTGTCATCAGGACAGGAGAGCTCTGGTTTAGCAGTTCTTCTGAAGGACCTGGACACCTCGTGTTCTGATATCAGACAGTTTTGTAAGAAGATCCGCCGTCGCATGCCCGGAACAGATGTAGCTGGAGTCCCCGCTGCTCTCAGTTTTGGACCAGAGGTACAGAAACATGTCATACAAACCAACACACCATTGCTGATTGGGATCTGTATAATTACAGCTGTACACCTGACATGTCTCTCCTCATATGGCAGGTTTCAGAGACGTTGACCGAGTGCAGGCGTCAGTTGACCCGTGTGGTTGCGGTACTTCAAGAGGTAGCTGCAGCTGGAGCTCAGATGGTTCCTTCGCTGGGAGAACAGGAAGGTCTCAATGCTCTTAAACTGGAGGATATTGCCTGCAAGGTTGTGGAGCAGGTACTTTCACATTTAACAGCTGCTCAGTCCTCTTTAAAAGGCAAAACCTCCTTTTTTTGTTTTAGGGAAATGTAAGGACTTATAGTTCTAGTTAATTGGCACGCTTAGCACATCAGAGGTTTGATCGTGAGTTCTGAGCATTTTGCACAACATCAGTAGGTAGTGTATTAAGCACTGTTGATTTAATCTCTTGCGATTATCACCATCTGCTTTCTGTTCTCTAAGGTATATGGCTCCCATGGTGTAAATGGCCCAGAGTTACTGCGGCAGTCTTGCAGCTCTGTCATCACCACCATGAACAAGATGGCTACAGCCATGCAGGAAGGAGAGTATGATGCTGAAAAACCACAGGGAAAGGTATTTGTATGGTTGAACAGTTTCACAGTACTCATTTCACATGAAGTCCCCAGTTTGGGACTTTTCAGACTAATTCTCACTTCACCAATTAGACTCTTCCAGTGGAAATGAGAGCAGCCACAGTCAGGGCAGAAATGACTGACGCCGAAGGTCTGGGAGTCAAACTAGAAGACCGAGAAACCGTCATCAAGGAGCTCAAGAAGTCTCTCAAGATTAAGGTAACATGCTGAAGGAAAGTTGTGTAAAAGGACCTGCCACTTCGAAGTGAAAGGGACTGGAAAGATGAAAACTGAACCGACAGGTATAACAAGCATGGCACTGTATCTCCTTTTTATCTCAGGGTGAGGAGCTGAGTGAGGCCCATGTCCGCCTCAGCCTCTTGGAGAAGAAGCTGGACACCTCCACCAAAGATGCTGATGAACGTGTGGAGAAGATTCAGACCAAATTGGATGAGAACCTTGCCCTGCTGAAGAAGAAAGAAAAGTAGGATTAATAAACAATGAAATTTTCCTCTCCATATTTTCCTCCTCATTTGACCCTCCCCGTTACTCTTCTCCAGGGAGTTTGAGGAGACGATGGATGCTCTGCAGGCTGATATTGACCAGCTAGAGGCTGAGAAGGCAGAGCTGAAACAACGACTCAGTAACCAGTCAAAGATGACCATTGAAGGCCTGAGAGGTCCACCTGCCTCAGGAATTGCCTCCATCGTTCAGGGATCAGCAGGAGGTGAAGTTCCCACTTCTTATTTATGCTCATTTCTTCTCAGCAGCTGAATTGATGGTGTTTTATATTTGATGGTGGTTTATATTAATGTCACATGTAATTGTTCTATCCAGAGAAAAGCAATTGCAATTAACTGGATTTTATAAGAAGTCTTGCAAAAATTGAGTATGTTCTATTACAGTGAAACTTTTCCTACCAGACTTTAGTCAGATTTTAACTAAATGAAAGTGAGGAGAATCGGCACCATCTAAGGAGAACCACAAGGTGGCGTTGTTTCCACAATCATTTTATGTTTCCCCATCAGGTCTGCCTCCCTCTATGGGAGGGCCAATGCAGGTGGTGGACTCTCCTCTCCTCAGGCAGCAGATTGAGGCCCAGAGGCTGGGTATTAAACACCTTAAGAATGAAAACAACAGACTCAAGGTATGCTAGATTCAAGCGTGTGTATGTGTGTGGATTTACAGAAGCCGTCTTGATTTCATCATTTTTTTTTGTATATTTGTCACGCTTAAATGTTTCAGATCATCAAGTAAATGGTAATAAAAGACAAAAATAACCAGAGTATAAACAAAATGTTTTTAAATTACATTTTTTTGTGGTTTAAAAAAACAAACAAAAACAATTTCTTTGTCTAATATTAACTTGTTCGATAATCTGAAACATTTTTAACAAATATGCAAAAAAAGGAATTTAAAAAAAATAGGGCAGATACTTTTTATGACACTGTGTGTGTGTGTGTGTGTGTGTGTGTGTGTGTGTGTGTATTTGTATCAAAACAAAACTATAATAATAAACTACATAAATTTACAGGCAGAGAAAATGAGAGCCCAGCTAGCCTCCCTGCCGCCGCTCCGCCCTCCTAAACTCCCACAAGTTTCTAAAGAAAGCTCCATGCCTCCAGAGGGACTAAACACAGGGATATACAGAAGGACTGACCAGCTGCTAGCAACCCTGCTCAAGCTGAGTGCCGAGGTTAAAGTGGTGGACATCACTGGAAAGACGGCAGGTATGTGGACACAGAGGTTTTAAGTATTTTCATATTCTGAAGAAGACTTTTGTGAGTTTGCTAAATGCATTGAGCAATTATTTTATGACTCCTTCATTTCTTACAGTTAGTGCAAGCGCTCAGCTCCTGGAGCAGACAGCTCGTCTGCAGAACCTCAGTGATGCTCTGGATAAACTCAAGGTGCTGCTTCAAAAAATAGTTTCTATTACACAATCCTTATGTTGTCTTGTTATCTGACAGCAGTGCGAAAACAAGCAGTCTGACCAAGTCTCCTGTTTCAGGGTGAGGTAGCCGA
The DNA here is from genome assembly GCF_000239375.1 of Pundamilia nyererei. Taxonomy (NCBI): domain Eukaryota; kingdom Metazoa; phylum Chordata; class Actinopteri; order Cichliformes; family Cichlidae; genus Pundamilia; species Pundamilia nyererei. The sequence continues at coordinate 849,988 of NW_005187614.1, forward strand.
ACATGTGGTCTCATATCAGCCTGGAGCAAAGGCTTCTTCTGACTTTGCCACATTCCCAGTCACCTCTTTTACTAAGGTATTACTATAGTAGTATAAAAGAATATAAATGATTCATGTTATACAGCAGTGGAAAATATATATCATGTGCATATTTTTTGTTTCCTAGGCCAAGGAAGAGAAGAAGGGAGACACTGTATTCATTGGCCGTGTTGCGATTCCATGCACCCGTGGACAGGAACAAGTCCACCGTCTCGTCCTATCAAAGCCGCAGTTGCAGCAAGTGCACAGTCTCCTCATGGTTTAGAGCAGTAGGATCACACAGCAGAGTACCGTCTTATTCCAGCTAACACTTCAGCATTCCTCCTATTTGTCTTTTTCACTTTTCTCAGGAAACTGTTTCCACTTATAGCACTAATATTATCGACCCAGAGAAGTGTCTTTATAAAAGTGATTGTTTTTCTGGATTTCAAGACTCCCGAATGTCACTAAGGTGTCATGATTTCAGTATTGAAGAAGTTTCTGTACCAATGTTCACTCTGTGCAAATGGGAAGGACTACAACACAATTTTTACTGCATTTGCAATGACTGATAGTTTGTTCCTTTGTATGTTTTGTATTTGTGCAAGTCAGACAATAAAAGATAGCAGCCCAATTCTGAGCAAGAAATACTCAAATGTATGTTTACGTTTATACTTGTAAGCTGATATTACAGTGTAAACTTTCACTAATATGATAAAGTGCCAGCTGACAGTTTGTCTGCTCATTTTGGTTTCAACCTCATTAACTTAAAAGTATCTCAGCAAAAAAAAGAAAAAAAAGTGTATGAAACATTCAAAGGAGCTTTGCAGACACAACCACATTAACTATAGCTGTTAATAAGTGTTCAGGGTTTACCCCCCCCCCACCAAATCTATACTATATCCAACCTGTGAGAAATGTGAAGAGACAAAAAGAATGATACACATTTTAGCAATAACAGTCAACACTTTAATTTTTACTTTAGAGCACAAAATACAAACTTTGAAATCTGAAATTTAAAATGTCTTGTTGGTGACAGAAAGATTGAATTTAGACAACTAAGAAAATGTGTAATAAGGGTAAACTATTGTATATGTACAAAAAAAAAAAAAAAAGATGCTTCTTATTAGTAGATGTAAAACACAGGACTGAAAAAATGTCCTGATGATACAGAAAAGATAACTCGACGAATAGAATTTGGACGCGTCTGCCGCTTGTAAAACACCTATTCAGTAGTAGCCGCCATTGTAGCCATAGTAAAAGGGTCTGTGTTGGGTGTACGGGGCATAGTGGTGTCTGGCGTGCCTGCTTCTCATCACATGCTGATGAGTGTACTCCTGGTAGGGCTCAAAGCGGTGCAGAGGCCTGTAGTCAAAACCTGCAGGACACAGGACATGTTATATCTGGAGCCGACATGGCAGCTTCAAGTTATCACATCTTTGCACAGTGAAAAAGCTAATCAGCAACTAATCAAAAGACATCGATACCTGAGTTTTAAAGCAAATATTTTGACAGCAGAGTGAATTCCAGCATGCGTGTCCCCATCTTTTCATTCCATTACAAGTATGTCCACATTCCAGTGTATGCACACTTACCATTTCTAGTCTCTCTGTACTGATTTCTGTGGTGAGGTTTTGGTGGGAGTGCAGCTCTCTGAGTTCCAGCAGATTCTAGGTGACACGTCTGCGGCCCTGGGTTTTCAAAGTTAAAGTAGTTAGTGGGGAGTGAATCGCTGAAGAACTCTGCCCGGCAGCCATTGTAAGGTATCTCTGACAAGCGCCAGTCTGTGAAACAGAGACAGCAGAAAAAGGGTCACTTTTAAAAGGAGCATTCTGTGTACTGATGCATTCAGTCTGCAAGGCTGCAGTCATTCCTTTGATTGTTTTTTAGATATTTGTTTTGTATCAACCTACATCAACACTGATAAAATCTACTGCAACAGTTTCTCCCTGGCAGAAACACCTTAAAGACCGGGAATGAGTAGCAGTCTTTCCTATTTCTAATAACTGGTAGGACATTACTAGTACTTTGACACACTAATAAAACAGCATGAGAAGCTCCTGCAAAAATTAAAACTGTCAAGCTACATCTGCACATAACATGGGTACTTTTTGAGACAGGTTTTTCTGCACTCATCTTGAAAAATATCTACACCCACATAAAAACACACAAGACGCCCTGAAGTGATGTCAAGAACTTGCCAAAACAATGTGCGACGATACAACCCTAACCATAGAGAAATCTGCTTAACTTGCCCACACATAAATACAGAAGTTGTTCTTCTGGTGATGACAGTGCCTCTTAAGCCTTTTATGGCTGAGGGGTAAAAAGCCACATCCACTAAAATACCCACATACATGTTGTCAGGGCTTCAAGTTGCTGTTGCTTCTTACTATGCGATTCTCAGTAATAATATGGTCATTATCCAAACTCTGTAAACAATAAGTCTGTGTTCAAGGTCTCTGCAAAGTTTGCATAAACGTCTTACTTGTGTGTTTTGGAGCACTGTTATAGGTTGGCTGTTCCTCAGCAACCTCCGTGTGATCTACACCCAAAAAAGCGAGAAAAAAGGTGAAGTTCAAACCCTGCAGAAAGCTTAGACACCAACAAACCACATTTTATCCTAGAAGTGCAAAATATTTTTCTGCATGTATGTGTGACTCCTGACTTCCTCTCACCATAGACAGTCACAGGACAGGGCAATATCACACCCCAGGCCTCTGCAGCGTGCTGTAACAGAAGAGAAGTTATCTTGCGATGAGCAACTGCGTTCCAGTGGACTCCGTCCTTCATTCGATGGTGCAGTGAGAATCTGAACTGGAAATGGAGGTCCAACACATCCATCCCATAGGCATCGGCCAGAGTTCCACTGTAGAAGTTGGCTTCAATCACATCGTAGCGCAACTGGGGTGCCTTGTGCTCAATCTGAGGCAAATAAGGGTGAAGGCAAAGCTTTAAGGCTCAAAACAGAAGATGGTAAAATAAAAAAAATAAAATAATGCAGAGCAATACACCTATAAAGTATTTAAAAAAAACTCCAAAAAACTACAGATCGCACCATAATATATTTATTAAAATTTATAAAAGAAATGTAGGCATCCCCACTTCCTTTGACACAGTAGCATCTGCTGTAATAGTTACACCTCTGATGAAGTCTCAAAAGCTTTATTTTGATACCAAGATTGCAATTACAACTCTGAATAAACAAAGAAATACTGACATACCCAATATACTATTCATTTTGAGCATGTCATTTCAAATAGAAATGACCCTTGGGGTTTCAGATGTTAATGCTATTCGATTTCTGCTGTTACTCAGCCTCTAAAAGCACTTGGCTGAGAGGACAGTGGCATCACATTATCCACTACAGGCACATGGCTTATGCAAATTTTTTAGATCAGCTTTCCCCAGATGACAAGAGACTTTTGATATGCAATGTGTTTAACACGATCAGATTAGTGTTAAATCATAATATAAATGGGACTTGCTAACGGACCTCAGGCACCAGGAAACCGCCTTTGATCCTCTCTCCTAAGGGCATGGTGAGGTTCCACACAACCAGCGTTTCCTCTGGCAGAGCCTCACGCAGCTCGTCGAAGAACTTACGAAGGTTCTCCTTGTAGTCATCAACCCAGCTGCAACTGTATCTAGAACACCCAGTGCAGACATAAACAGAAAGAACAAAAATCACTACAGTGGGAGGAATTCAATTGGGAAAACAAAAAGTTGTGCTATGATTCTTCTGAACTGATAGATGCACACAAAAAAACTCCATCACTCTCACTTCTGACTCATCTCACATCATCTCTTTAATGAAATCAAATCAACAGCCCTATTAATAGTTACGCAATATACTCACCTTGAAATATCCCAAACACAGGAGTTAACAAAAACCAGATCTGGTTTCAAACCATGGCGGAAGTCCTCCAAGATGCTCTTCATGTAGTGAGAATAGATGCACGTCACGAAGTAAAAACGGACCAGATGGTGGGCGGACTGAAACTGTCGAACTTCCTTGTACTCTGTGCCGTTGTGCATTTGACCCAGACAGCCCCCTTCCACCAGGCAGTCCTGTTCGAAGCTCATCTCACCCTAAAAAAGTAGGTTACAAGTGTGAGGACAACACAAACGAGGAGGTGAACAGATATAAAGCACGTCATTCAAATACACCCATTTTTTTACGTTACAATTTAAATGACACCAGTGGCATGATTACAAACTTTATATTGCATAAGTTAGCTGAGGTTTTAACTGGTAGCATGCACATGATTATACACCCTGCACGCTTTTTTGTATCAGTGTATAAAACTGGTAAATTTTAGCCCTTGCCTTGCTCCGCAGTTGTCTCAAGGAAAGATATTTCTCTTTTTGTACCAGCAGAACAAGATCCTTGTACACTGCCCGCTGAACTGAGGAAGAAATAAAATGATAGATTAGAAGTAGTCCCCATAGATTAGTACATTACATTATACAGATTCGATAGTTGTGCTTTCATTGGGCACACCTTTCCAAGTGCACTTTAATATTTAATTCATCACTTAGCAGAAAATGGGCTGGTTTTAGCATTTTAGAAATTGCTGATAAACTGAACTTGATTACTACCATCAATTTGAGCCACAGAATGGTTTAGAAAGGGAAAAATATATACAAGACTTCTGGATAAAAATGTCTTGATGACAGCAGTTGACACTGGGGCACAGGATACATTGAATAGGGTCAGAATTTAGGGCTTAGAACATTGAGTTTTCATAGGGTTAACAACATGAAAACATGGATCCATCCTGGATTGGGTGAACAATTTAACCTGGTTGTGGTAAAGCAATCATCTGCCCCATTAAATTACACATATTTGCAAATACACTGCAACGTACCTGAGTGTAGTTACTAACCATGTTCATCCCTATGATCACAGTGAACAGATATGGTTACCACACTCTTGTATAATAAAGATGCCACACACAAATCTGCGTGTCTGATGCCATTATTTGAACTTGAACAAATGTCATGAAGAACTAGCTTATGTTATTTATGAAGGTAAACGGGTATCAATCCCAGCACTACCAAACTGAACCTAATGAAGTGGATGTGAACGGTACATACAGTTTATTCACAAAACAGTCAACGTTGGGCAAACAAGAACACCTTAAGTATAAATGCACAAGATAATGTAAATACCGATTCATTAATTTTGTCAGCCAGCTACTCACTGGAGTCTCCCAACACCACGATGAACTTGTTATGGAGCAGCTGGCTGGCCTGCAGGTGGCTCACACTCTTCATGATCTCCCGCTGTTAAATTACAAAGTCAAACACTGTTGCGTCTTTCTATGGGCTCAAATTGTGGGTATAAATACTTTCCACTAAAAATGCCTAAATGTGTAAACTCAAAGGTGAGGTAGTTTTTCCAGATGAGATATTGACCGGACATCAGAGTTTGTCTACCATACTTCCAAGCTTCTCGCAATAACATTAGCTTACTAATGACCAACAGTGGTTAAAAAATAAATAAAATAGCTGGCTATTTTTCTGTTGGCTTAAAATCACTTATGTAATAAATACTTACCATTTTTGAGTTTAGATGCAAACTGTACCACTAATTCCAGCCCCTTGTAAATGCTATGTGTTGGTGTTCAGTGTTATTTTTCAACCAGCTTAGCTAGCGTTTAGCTAGCGTTAGCCAAATTTCCTCTGAAGTGGCTCTTGCGCCACTAAGTTTTTAGTTTTAAGACCCGAAGTTGCGACAGCCTCCTCAACCACTTAGTGTTTTAAAAGTTTAAAGTTGATGTGAATTTAAAAAAAAAAAGAAATATTACAAATATTTCACTCCGGAGTTTCAAGCACACCCCCAAACTGCAGGTGTCGCCAATTAAATGGTGCTTTTAACGACTGTGCGCTACCTTAATGGGTCGACACTAATTTTAAAATGAAAAATAAATTACTTAATAAAATTTTTTTTAAAATTTAATTAATATTAGAGAAATATTAGATGCTTTAAAAAAAGATTTTTAAAAATTAAAAATATGAATAGTTATTTTTTTAAATATACGTGCACATATGGAATTACAACCACGCCTCTTCTTGTGCCTGTTAAGCCATTTCCTACTTCAAAAACAATCCCTTTACTGTGATAACACTAGCTGGCCCAAGGTTTTCAATAAATCAGTTAGTTTTCGGTCATATAATCGAACACTGTTTGTGTAAAGAACAAATAAAATCGGCCACTTAAAATTCTGAGTTTGGCAGAGAAAAGCAAAGGAAAAAAAAATCAAAATTACATAAACTTCAAACAGATTTTTGTCTTTCAAAAATGAATCTTTATTTCTTTCCATCGGGAATGTTGGTGAGGCTTTAAAATGGGAAGTGAAAAAGCAAGGCTCATCCTCGTGCTTCACTTTTACTTTCAGTAGAAATCACTGTTATCATCATAATCTATCACTTGTAACTGATCCTTTTTCTTTTCTTTGCCTTCTTCTTCCTCCTCTTCTTCTTCATCTGTCTTCTCATCTTTCTCAGTCTTGTCCTCCTCGTGAAATTCCTGGTATATCCCAGTCAGAGCTTTAGCTGCTTCTAGAGACACTTTGAGACTTCCTATCACCTCGTCTTCATCCACGCTCACAACTGGCAGGAAGAGAAACCATTTGAAAGAATATTATGATTTCTACAAATTAGATGTAGTCAACAGTCATTTTAACTACTATGAATTAATGTGAAGGGTCTTGATGGTTTCCTTCACATAATAAATATCCATTTATCTTCATGCATGCTCAATCATCCAGGTAGGGAAATCCCAAAAAGTTGATTCTGTTAATCTCGATGTGTGTTTCAGTGGGAGAAACGTTTCGTCAACCATCCAGACTGAGTGAGTGAAGAAGTCACTTGGATGAGTGACGAAATGTTTCTCCCACTGAAAACTCTGCATCGAGATGAACAGACTTTTCGGCATATCCAATTAATAAACACTGCTCAAAAAAACCTCACGCACTGTCAAGCTGCTGTTCAATGACATCATTTCCTGTGAGCAGCAGTTCCTGTAGGTTCAGAAAAGCGTGTCCAACGTCCACACACTCCTCGTTATCGTCCATTGGCTCACTGACTACTGTGAACCTTAACCTGCCGTGACACATACAGACACACCAACTTACATTTAGAAGCAAGACTTTTCAATAGCAGAGATATTATTAAACTTCTTAAGTCAGATTTTAACGTCAGATTTGCAAACACTACCTGCCCTGGTTGGGGTCAGTGCCCTCCAACATCGTGTAAAGATAGTGTCTAAGTGGAGTTGACTGTGAACCATCCACATAAATCGCTGAGAAAGAAACAGAAATTTTGAGTCTATTTAGGATCTTTAAAGTTCAAAGCTTATTGGCACAAACATGGACAGCTCACTAACTCTTACCTCGTGTAAAGTTGTAGTGAATCTCCTCTCCTTTGGTAGGTTTGCGGAGGGACATGGGTGTTTCTGTTGTCTCCATCGGGATGCCCAGCAGCCGATATTCCACGTACACTCGCTGCACTGACTTATCCATCGCCACATTTGAGGAAGGTTCAAAAGTCAGGGACAGAATCTCCACTCGAAGCTTTTCTCCCTGAAATACAATGACAAAATGTTGGCCTCCACATTATTTCCAAAATAAAAGCTCATATTGTGTCCCCCTGTAGCGCTATGTAGAAGAGCACAGTAAAGGCGGTATGATTATAACGTTTCCTTTGTTGTCTGTTGTTGCTCCATTCTTTCAGACAGTTACCTTCCTCATTTTTCGTTTTGGTGGTATGACAACGATGTCACTTTGTGAGGAACTTGACTCTGAAGATTCGGGGGCTTCAGTGTCCTCTGCAGCAGCTGTTTAGTCAAAATCAAAGCACTGTCAGCCCTGAGCAGTCCTTTTTCTGCATGTTTAATGAATGGCAGAATAAAGCTATAAATTGCCGTAAGCAACCTAAATCAAGTGTGTTGTTTGTATATGAATAGTTACCGCTCTCACTCCTGTCCTCGTCTTCACCCTCAACAACTGACACCTGATCCACAATGGAAATATCCTGAAAAAAGAAAAGAAGACAACACATGAGCCCATTCATCAAGTTCTCATTTGTGTCTTTTCATTCTAAATTTACATAAATTAGCTTTTCACAGCATTGTTTTGAATACAAGAAGGTGATTGAGCTGACCTGAGTTCTGGCATCGCTGACAGAGCTGACCCTCGACGCAGTGGCGGGTGATTGTCTGGAAGATGTTCTCTCTGAATACCTTAAATAAGATTTAATATATTTTTAAAAAATTAATCATGTTCTTCTTACAAAATTTCTTATAAGTGACAGATGGATGAAACTGTTTTAAATAAATGTGATGCTGAAAGATTATTTTGTTTTGTACCAATAAATAGTTGGTCCCTTGTATTAAAAATAAATTACTTAGTAGCTGGTAAATGAGAAGGTGTGGTCAGTCTTGGCTCAGGTGTCAGATGAGGTGTTCTCTGGTAAAGCTCAGGCGACCTCTTAGTAGACCTCTTTCTGTCTGTAGACGTTGGCCTCACAGAGGTGGTTTGCTCTGCTCTTACATCCTGTGAGCTCCTCTGCTTGGTGGGTGGTGGCCGAGGCTGTAAGCCGACAAATATTGTATATCAGTGCACAAACAAACATGGCTGTATTGAGTGCTGAACTACCTCACCCACACATTCTTCAGATTAAAACCCTACCCAGGCTTTCATCTCTTTCTGCAAAGGCTCAGGTTTCCAAGTCTGTGAAAAAAGCCATAGAAAAACAGATTTTAAGCTATAGGGGATAGGAAGTGTCTTTGAACACACAGATATCATGCACTTTCCTCACCTTCACTCTGGGCTTAGCTATGGGTCTCTGTGATGCATCATCCTTCTCTCGTCTCCTCTCCTCCCTTTCACTGCTCTCCCGTGCTCTGCCCTGCACGTCCGCTCTGCTTCCCTGTCGGCCTAGCAAGGCATCCACAGGTGGCTGAAATGGGTACTTCCATTTCATCATTACTCTGACCATGCCTCGAGGTCCACCGGCTGGATCTCTCAGCACATAATCCCCTGACAAAATATAAAGAAACTTGTGAGATATCCAGCCTTTCTGGTTTTTGAGCAATGCTACAAAATTGATTGAGAAACAGATGGTACTTTACAACCTGTATACGATCAGTTTCCCTAAACAAGCATGTAAATAGGTTAAATAAAAGTATTATAAACCAATTTGTGTTACTTTGTAGATACTTTGTAGCACTTTTTTTCCCACCTTCATCTACATTAATGTCTCCTGGAGTTATGGATGCAGAAAAATCATGCAGTTCTTTTACTCTTCTCCATCCCTCACCTCTGATCTCTCTCCCTGTAGCCAGGGTTCGCAGTGGTATTGGGGTTTTGGCCAGATAAGGTGGAGGTATCTGGTCATCACTGTCATCAAACACGTACACCCACAGACTGCTTGACCTGAGAAAAAAGTACAATTGAGTGAAGTTAGCAGGCTGCTAAAGGTGAGATTAAATAGAAACAAAAACAAAAGAAAACTTTTGAACTAGCGTACCTGAGGTACTGCAGCACATCAGTTGTTATTGCAAGTGGGTAACTAGTAGCGTCATTGAACACTGGATCAGCTGTGCACTTGGTTGTTTGAGAGACATGTGGTGGCAGGTCGTAGAGCCTGTATGTCAGGTAGGCATCAGGAAGTAGTCCTGGCCATCGAGCGCTGAGGCCCACACAGCGTTCCAGCATTACCACCAGTTCATTGGGGATTCCTCCACCATAGTCATGTAACTCCTGCCATAAATATAAACAGAGTCATAAATAGATTCTGTACATGTCTGGAAGCAGAGCATCCAACTTTAAAAGGCTACTTCACCCAAACTGGACTCAAATTGGAAATAAATAAATATAATGAATGCATTTTGTAACAAATACATACACTTAACTGTAAAGCTAATACTGAAAAAGGTGACAAGGGGCACAGATTTGCCTTAACACATGTGAACATACATGTAGCTCATACAGTAGGTGCAGTATGAGCTGGAAGGCCAAATTGTGTGTATTCCCAGTGTGGACACACTATTCACTGTGCTTTCATCAGCTTATCTTCTCTCTGATTTACCTCACGAATGCTGTCTTGCCACCCAAGCGTGATCTGCACAGGACTTCTGTGTCTCACTGTTTTCCAGTCAGCTCCACTCTCTGCCACAGTGGCCACAGGCTCTGCAGGAGGGAACAGACGTGCCCAGAAATCCACAACACCGACAACTTCACCCTCGTGTCCTGAGAGGGAGACGGTAAATAAAACGAAAACATTTCTAAGAGATCTTTTTGTTCATCTATGCAGTGGAATTAACAAAACAGCTTCTCTTTACACACCCGTAATATTCACGTGTCCACCAATACGCTCTCCTCTCCTCTCTATGGAACCCATTAGAGACATTTGTCCACTTCCGTGGGTCACAAACCGGACTCCTCCTAATGCCTGGTGGAGCTCTACTCTGACTCTTGACCCCTGACCTCCCAGCCGACCCACATCCCGGACTGTCAGGCAGTAGCGGGATGTGAAGCCATAATTGGGCTGGCTTCCCGACACCAGAGGAGTAGAGTGCATCTCAAAGTCCAGCAGGCTGTACGTGCAGAAGCTCACAATATCTTCACCTTTATCTGCCCCTGGATGGATGCCCCCCATAATACGCAGTCCTGCTGGGGTGAAGGTTGCAGCCTGGTGGTGGGAATGAGCAGTTATCATAACCTTTGGGAAAACAGCTTGAAATGATTCAGGCTCGGGATGCGAGTCTTTACCTTCAGGTGGATCTCTAGCAGCGATTCCCCAGCCTTGAGCTGAGAGAATGACATGTCATCCTCAATGGGCTGCACCACCTCCTGATCTCCAACTGGCCAGGTGTACTGTACTGGTATGGTGCGTTTGTAGTTCCTGGGGCTGTATGCCAACTCTTTCAACTGGGCTTTAGGTACAGAAGAGAAAATAAAATGTTTGGAGATTCTGTCTAATGTACATCATTTCTTGCATGTCAAATAGTAAGTCTGAGTAACTAATTAGCAATTGTTTGTCGTTACTATAATGTAGAAAGGGTTGCTGTCATTTTCATCATCACACCTTGTAAACTGTTGATCTGCAGAGCTCTTTTTGATAGCAGTTTGTCTTTCTCTGCAATCCTCCTCCTGCTCTCCTCTCTCTCTCTCTGCACCTTCTGGCTGACTGTACTTAACTCTTGCTTTGAGAAGAAAATGGGAGAAATTGCGAAAAAATGGCGATAACGGCTATGTTCCACATAATTCACATATGCATTTAAAAGCTGTGCAAACCTGCAGGTCTTTAGTGATTTGGTGCTCCAGCAGTAAAAGGTTTCTGGTTTTCTGTAATTCGAGCACAGACTCAGCATGAGATGCCTGGATATTCACCAGCTCGCAGGGTGAATCTTCCAACTTCCCATCAGCCAGGAGGAAGCGCAAACCCTCCTTGCTCTCCTGCTGCATTCTAAATGCCTGCAGTGAAAACGACACGAGGCTAAAAAAAAGGCAATTTATCTACTAATTTATGTGGTTTGTTTGTCTGACAGGGTGCAACGGAGTGCAAACCTTGATCTGCAGAAGGGTTTCGCTCAGCTCCTCAACGCTCATGTCAAACTCCTGGAAGAGAGGGAACCGTGTCACAAAGTGTGCTTAAAGCAACGATAACACACAGAAAGTGTAAATTAGCTGCTGAAAACTTCGGACCTTGCTCACAGAGTCCAGCCTGTCCTGCAGAGCAGAGACCTGCTCCTTGTACCGGAGCACCTCCTGTTCCAGCTGCTCTTGTCTGTCTCTCATAGACAAGGAAAGCTCTAAATGTAACAACAGAAATGAACAAACGGGGTTGTTATTACACAACCTGTTTGCTTTGGACGAGCACATGCCGAGAAATGAAGAGACCTCTTTCTTGCTCCATCTGCTCCTCCAGTATCTCCTTCTCTCGTCTCAGTTTCTCCTTCTCTACTTCCAGCCTGCGCCTGTCTTCCTGCTCTGCCAGCAGCATTTCCTCCATCCTGCTGATATTTCCCCCGAGCTTCTCGCTTGTCTGGAGCACTTCTTTCTGTTTTTCCACCTGGTGATCATGGGTGCTTTGAGAAGATAAAGTACTGAAAAAAGGGTGAAAAAGAAGGTTTAAATAACCACTGAAACAACAGGTGATGTTTTGTGGTTTATATTGGAATTAATAACTTTCTTTGGTCTTGAAGCACATACTCTTTTACCTTTCTAGCAGTGTGTCATAGTTTCTTTTAATCAGGTCCCTCTCTCCTTCCAGGTCTGATATCCTCTCCTGCAGCTGATAGAGAAATTATATATTATATGATCTCCAGATTTTTGGTAATGACCCATAGACATCCTTCTGTCATCTTTGAGGTTCTCTCTTAGATTTGTTCCTGCAGATGAGGTAGCGTACCTTGTCGAGGGTCTGCAGAGACAGGGTCGTGTTGGTAAGCTGTCCCTCTAGTTCCAGAGCTTTTTGTCTTTCCTGTTTCAGTTGTTCGGTCAGTTCCTCAGCTTTCCCCAGCAGAGCTCCCTGACTTTCCCTCATTGATCTCTGAGTCTGATATAAAAACACGGCAGTCAAAAGTACGATTAGCGCTTTTTCAAATTTTACTTACCTGAAACATCAGCTGAACTTTATCAGTGTGCTGAGACCTTTACCTCTTCTAGCTGATTCTCATACGCCTAGAAGAAAAGCAAAATGTCTAGTAAGCTGAAAAAAGAAGTTCCTGTGACATAAGAAAAGAAATGTTTGACAGACAGTGTTTCTGACCTCTTGCAGGTTGGTGAATTTCTCCTGTGTAACTCTCAGGGCAGCGCTCTTTTCTGAAAGCTGCTTTTGCAGACGGATTAAATCCACATTCTCCCTGATAGTTATTCTGGTAGAGACAAATCATTTTGGACATATTTCATGGATGAATTTACTTATGTTCTTTTTTAAAAAAAAGAAGCAAAAATGCAAGTGTTTGCTTATGTTTGTGTTTAAAGTTTAAGATCACAGGTTTATTTTCTGTCTTTTCTGTCCTCACCGTTACATCAGTGGATGCTCAAACACGATGAACGCTTTAAACAAGGCTTCATCTCAGACAGCTCTGTTTTTGCTTTTTCAGTTTTTGTTGATGACAAAGAGAGGGAACAACCCTGGTGTTTGCTCACACCTTCTGTTTGCAATTTGCAGCCAATAAGAAGAAAGTTCAAAAAGGGAGACTGAGGAGCTACGACACACAGTGAGCTTTCAGACAGTGAGTGGGTTGAACGGACAGGCTGTGCCGAAGCCCAGTAAAACATAAACAAGACTTATTTTAAATCAGCTGATTCACTCACTGGTGAACTGTGCAAAGCTTGTCTGGTAGAGTGTGAAAGTGAGCACAAAGGGCTCAACTCAATTCAAGTGAACAGCCGTGATACAACGTGTGAGATTATTGTATGATATGCTGAGAGGATACATGCTGTATCATGCACAAAGGCACTTAGCTCTACAATGCTGCCATTTGATGTTCTTGCTACAAACGGCTCAAGCAAATTAAGTCAAACTAGGATGCTGTCATGCTGAGCATTCACAGTTATTCTCACAGTGAACATAAATATCCCCTAAAAAGCCTTTCAAAAAATGCAGTAACATCAATTATCCTGTTTTATTTAATTGTTTCATTATTGTCTCTGTGATGTCTCTGCTGTAGCTACCGGTGTCTGTCGGCCTGTTGCTTCCTCATCTCTCGAAAGGTCCCCTCAATCTCTTTCTCTTTCTCTCTCAGTGAGTCTCTGAGCGCCTGGGCAGTTAGTTCCAGCTCTGCCACCCTCACCTGTTCTGTCATAGTGGACCTGCTGGGTGGGAAAGACACAGTGAGATTCAGAGGCTTTTAGCGCAGATGTTTTTCTTGTCGCTTATTAATGTGCGTCATGTGATTTACTTCAGCTACGCAAGAGTGTGGTCAGTCATGTCACGCTAAAGGATGATCTGCTGTAGCTAATGGATCATTTGGTCATTTAGCACATCACACATGGGACACTTACAACCTCTCCATCTCTGCCCTGGTGTCTTCCAGTGTAGGGCCATATCGAGGTGGTGCAGTCTGGGCTGCCCTCCTCATTCCACCGTCTCCGTCCAGATTTTTACCTAACAACACGAAGACCAGGGAAGGAAAATAAAGAGATTTAAGAGGGAATCACTGCGGCCTCTATTCTTGTTGTTGTTGCTGTTGCAGCCACCTTTACTGAATTTGTAGGGTGTGCGAGCTCCCAGGTCCATAATGTGCTGCTTGGCCAGGCTGAGTTTGTTCTGCAGCACTCCTTTCTGGCTCTCCAGCATTGCCACTCGGGCTTCCAGCTCCTGTATTGTGTCCTCCATGTCCCTCTCCTTAACACCACTGGAGCCAGGACTGGTCTGACGAAGACGCATTAGCCTAGCAGACATACTGAGGCAAAGCAGAGAGGTTTAATTGGCCACAGTTTGGCTGACACGTGTTCAGTAAGTGCCTTTAAAAAGTGCAAAAGGCACTCCTTAATCTCTCTTTGGAGTTTCAATATTACTTTCATCTTATTGCCAGTAAATAAATTTTCATTAATATGCTCCACGTTGTTCAAATGTATGGAATCAGGTACAAAAAGTGTTTTTTGTGTGTGTGTTACCTGCGTAGTCTCTGGTCCTGGGTGCGTGTGTGCTGTTTTAGCACACTGTTCTCCTCCTGCAGTCGGAGGCACAGGTCCTCCAGGTGCTCTCTGGGAAATCGAAAAAGGCGCTGAGGGTCTGCTGGACAGGGAGATGGAAACACAGAGAAAGCACACACAGACATGAAAACTGAAGATTCTGTTGTGCGACTTCCATACAGACTATAAAAACCTGGAGTGCTTTTACCTTTTGTCCTCATGACATGATGCTTCTTCCAGGACTTGACATCCCGTAGAGTATCTGAGAAGATGGCAATGAGGCGATATTTGCAGAGTTATTCCTAATGATTTACAGTTTATTTATTGCCTAAACCCTGCTCATTATTAATAAACTGAGACTTAGATTGTAACTTTCATTGGCATTATCTCTTTGATGCTTGTACTTCAAGGTTTTGGTTTATTTTCTTCAAGTTGTGTTTTTAAGGACAGACAAAAACACACATCAGTACAAACCAACCTGGGACAGTTGGCATCAGTCCCCCTCTCATCAGGCCCACATCCCTCACTGGGAGGTCCCCAGCTGTCTCGTCCACCACCGGCGACATTACAGCACTCGTCACAGACTCATCTTCTCAGAAACCTTCTGCGTTACAAAACCTGAATTTGGTTCAACTGAGGTTGACTTGCTGAAGACGAAATACCTTAATACTGCAAATATGACACGTTTTAAAGTTTCACTATGGTAACTACACTAAACAGCTTACAACAATTAAAAACAGAGAGAGAATAATTGTAGGGTCTCTACAGTCTAACTGCTTTTAAAGATATTCCAAAGTGACTACTTTAAACTGTAATGTGCTCAATGCCCAGAAAAGCTAACAGTTTATTTTAAAGAATTCAGACTTCAACACTGAAAGCTTTCCTAATAAGAGCTGTTTAACTCACCGTGTGAGAATTGTGTGGTGTTTCCTGCTTGAGCCCGGTGTCCAGCACAACCAGGCAGGATTTATGTCTGTCCGTCCTGTCCAGGTTTAATCCCTCTTAAGACTTTCTTCTTTCGTTCCTTCCCAACCTCTGTTAGCTTAGTCTTCACAGAGAGATGCTTTCTACTTTAGATCTATGTTAATATATTTCCGTGCATAGATGTAATTCAGTGAGAAACATTAGTATATAGTAGTCCTGGTCCAATCTTGAAGCAGTGTTCCACATGCGTGGATGCTAATCCTATTTCCATGATAATCTGATTAGCGAGCATCAGATTGTAGATTAAGATGTGCTCTGAAATCAGTTTGTAGTTAGGTTATAATGACTGAGGAGAGCTGTTATTAGAGTGAAACAGGTCTCAGATCTGTTTACTGAAACACAAGGGAAGCAGATAATAAATACGTGGGTGGAGGCTGTAAGCATATACAACAGATAACAGCAGCTGATTGAAAAACACGAGTATGGTTCTCATGTGCTTTTCTACTCAAGGTCACTTTTATTACAGTATTTTCAGAGGCTAAGAATAAATTGACTGACAAGCAGTTTCATGGCCTGATGGTTTATTGTACAAATGAAAAGGACATATGAAGACGATTCATTGTGTTGCATTTGTATGCTATAGATTTTCAGTGTCGTTTTAAATACAAGGATTTACAAGAACAAGAGCTGTAACACTCATGAACGGGAAGGCCAGAAAACAGATGAAACCAAGACGAACTTGTATCAGGATGATGGGAGGAGAAACGTGTGGAGAAGGAAAGAAACAGTTGAGGATCAGAAGCATGTGGTGGGACCAGTGTTATGGCTTGGACATGTACAGTCACTAGTGTTTATTGATGATGTGACAGCTGATAGAAGTAAAAGGATGAATTCTCTAGTATACAAGCCAGAATACAATATATCCTATATGTAGAAATCATTATTTTACAGTTGCTAAGCAAAGCAAGTAGAGTTTGAGGTATTTATTGAGAAAGGAGTATTTTTTATGAACAGTTTCATTCAAAAATGTAATACTAACTTTAGAATTTGCATGCAGTTTTTAAATGTTTAAAAATATCTTCATGCATTACAAAACAAGGAACAGTTTAATGCAAAAAAACACAAACAAACCCAGACCGACGTACATCATATAGTGATGTCATCTAAGTCCTTGCCTTCATCAATTCCACTGACTAGGCGGATGATAAGTGGTGATTTGTTGCTGCCGTTGTCACTCATGTCAGGGTTAAAAAGGGGAAGCATGGCGTCGGTGAATCGGACGCATTTGAAAGAATAGATGTGTGACTGGGTCTCTGCGTCGTAAAACGACACCCTGCCTTCCTCATAATCCAAAAACACCCCAACGACATGTGGTCTCTGAGCGAGGCACAACAGCTCTGCCTGTCCAGCACATGCCCGGTACTCACTGCCCTTCCTCAAACAGATAGTCCAATAACCATCTTCTGGACACAGTGTGATCAAACCTTTCCTGTTGACTGATTCTTTAGCTACACCTAGATCCCACGCTGTCTTGTCTCCGACATCCACCTCCCAGTAGTGCCTTCCTGTGGTGAATCCCTGTTTAAGGAGAGAGCTACACATCACTGACTGCCCATTTTTCCGTGTATCACAGAGAGCAACAAAAAGACAAAATGTTTAAAGGGGAACCCGCTACATCTTTAATTACCTTGAGGGCGAGGACACATGGCGCCGTGTCAAAACGCTCTGGTATGTCGGCCACGTTTTGTTCAGCCTCTCCATCCCAGACCTGCCTCCCATCCTCTGATAAAACCAGCCAAGGGTTGGCTGTCCTGGGGTCCAGCTGAACATCAGCTGGTAGGAAGACACAGCGGGACTTTATTAGCCTCTTATTTATAATAAGAAAATATTTTTGTGTGGTTTTCTGTTTTGTCAAAGCAGGAAATATAAATGTTCCCTTTCATGACAGTTAACAGTGAACACTCTTACCTGCATACTGCTGAATCTTCTCATGCTCTGCAAAAAGATCAGAACATACGGTCAAAAATACTCCACCCATGTGTGATCTTTGATTGCGATGTTGTTTGAAAGCAGCTGTTCAGTCATTTAATATAATGATGTTGACAACAAACAAATACATAAAAAAAGCTGAATAGATATGAACCTTGAATGGAAAGTTTTTTCAGCTCCGATTGCAGCTGCTGCACAATGTTGACCACTGCTCTGCGTAATATCCCCAAACTGGTGTCTGCATGGACGATGATTTCAGAGCAGGATTTGGACGATGGAGGAGAACTCAGAGCTGGAAACCTCTGACACAAAGAAGAGAAAACTTACTTTAAAAGCAACGATTTAAAATACAAAGTAGGATGACTTAAAAAAAATCCTGCTTTTTGTAACTGGATACAATAACAGCAAAACAATGACAAATGATCCATCTCCCACTGAATTGGAGCCACTTCCCATGTGTTTTTTCTGTCTACCTCCCCACCTTCTGGAAAATAAACTAAATTCCTAACCTGTATGAGATGGAGGTGGTCATCTGTGTGAAAAAGCTGCTCCATTTCACTTCTTCTCCTCTGCAGTTCAGTGATTTCCAGCTCCAGTTCTGCAACGAGCCTGTCTGCCCTCTGCTCCGCTGCCACCTGCCTCCTCTGGATCATCTCCACCAGCTCGGCTTGATTTCTCTCCATGGTACGAATGAGAGCGGAGAAAACCTGCACGCTTTTCTCTATGTCTCTCTTTGAATTTACCTATAGAGGGCATTAAGCAAATACAAACAAAAACACATTTTTCCTCAGGGCAGCAAAAGGTTCAGCAGTAGATCAATTTGAACACATGTGGCTTCCAAGCAGAACAATACAGAACCCAGACAGTTGACTGTGTCCATCTGAACATTGTGTTTTCAGTGTTGTCACTCATTTAAGTGAGTTCATCAGTCTCAGGGAACTTACATAATGACCGAAACCAGCACCATTGCCTAACAATGTCCAGGAGATTTCACACCCTGGACAGGGAGGAATGCCAAGTGGGAGACAGGGGGACCATCTGAGAACTGAACTGAGAAAGGGCCTAACTGTCTTACAATGTGCTGATTAATCAGTGGTCACGACAATTTGCATATTAATGATGATGAAACTGAGCTCACGGTCCATTGTTATGGAATGGTGCCAGTTTCTAGGTGCTTTAATCACAGCCTGAGAGGCTTAAACACCCAGATATTCTATGCTCTTATGTTAACTCACTTTGCTGAGCTCCACACATCGTTTAATCTCCTCCACTTTCTGCAGTCTGTCCTGGATCATTTGCTGAACATCACCCTCGATCCTCTTCATCTGCGCCTAAATGTTAAAACGAGGACAGAACCTTTAAATAGTTACAGTCTTATTCCAGAGTTTAGTTTAGCATTTAATTTAACAAGAGTTCAGTGCTGCGGAGGAGTTCATACCTTCCTCTCTTGGCTTTCTCGTTCCACTGGGACCGTTTTGTGAGAGCGGTGGTCGGTTTCGGTGCACAGCACACAAACACACCTCTGGTCACTTCTGCAGAACAGCTCCAAAAGCCTTCGGTGCTCTTTACACATCCTGTTCTGCAGCATTGCCACAGGTTCAATCAGCTTGTGAATCCTCAAGGTGGCAACTCTCAGGTGAGGCTCCAGGTGCATCTCGCAGTACGAAGTCAGACACGTGAGGCATGATTTCTGTGCCTCAGTTTTCGTTCCTGTGCACACATCGCAATAGATGACTTTTTCTGTCGCTGCAATCACGCCGTTCTGCCTTCTCGCTCGGATCTGCTCTGAAATTTCCTTCGCAAAAGAGTTTTCACAAAGCTCAGGGCGGCCTTCAAAGACTGTGAGACATTTGGGGCAGCTAATTGCACGGCTAACGTCCCAGTGTGTTGTGATGCAGGTGAAGCAGAAGCTGTGACCGCAGGGGATGGAGACGGGCTCTGAGAAAACATCTTGGCAGATGGAACACTGAAACTGCACCTCTGACAGACGAAAGCTATTGGAAGCCATCGCCTCAGAGCTAAAGAAAGAACATTAGAGAGGAGAGAGCTTAGAAAACATTAATCATTTACTTTCTGAGTCACTGAGAAAGTCATTATTGGTAACACTGGGACATTTACAAGGCTAACAAATGACCTCAAACGTAGATCAAGGTCATTTTTCAAGGCATTTCTCTTATTGTCGGCTCTGTAAGTACTTGGAATAGAGCCAGACGCACAAACCTCCTTATCAATGGTTTGAAACAATTCAAAGCAGTTCACTGGACAAAGTCCAGCTGCATGGTGACATAGTTCAGCCTTTCACTTCCTCTTTAAGCTTAACTTTAAAAAAGGGCCTGAGACACTGAACAGACATACTAACAGGCTCCTTCTTTTCCAACCATTGTAATTTGGATGTGGAAACCTTTCAGTATAACATATTCCATTAGGAGGTAAAAACTGACAGCTTCAGATATTAGTATACAGTATGTTATCTGTCTGGTACAAAGGAAAGCAGATCAAGAGCAGAAATATCTAAAAAATAATGTTGAGTCATACCTAGTTCTTCTATATCTCATCGTGTTTTGCTCTTACCTTTCCTGAATGCGAAAGCTGATCTCTGAGGCAGCGAAACATAATACTAGCACTGTGGTTGTGAAGCCAAAGTCCTCCCTATTCAACTGTTGGCACACCCACACGACTCTCCCTCTCATTCTCTTTTTTCTCCTTTGCATTTTGTTCCTGGGTGGGAGGAGTAAGGTCTGTATCAGGTGCATTGCTGGTTTTGTATTGTGTGGCAGTTCTTTGTATGGATGTATTGCTGCTGTGTTTGTATTGCGCACACCTTAAATGTTGATTAAAAAAAAATATATATATATATTATATTTTTGAACACGGATGATTTATCTGTTACCCATTTCTCATACTCCTGCAATAGATTCACAGCTCAACACGCTGAAAAGATCTTCAGAAAACCGCAGCACTGATCCATACTGTCTGAAGACCTACTTTTTAAAAATGTCACCTATAAGCCCAGTGAAAAAATCTTGGTGCTGCAGAAAGTCAATTGTCAGTTAAAGTGAATATTAAGAGGTGTTGACACTGAAAAAAAGAACAAAAGCAGAGGTTAGTCTCACCTCCTCAGAAGTATCCTCAGCATCCTTTAGATACATTGCATGCTTTAGATGCGATGGCAATGGCTGAGTTGATTCATATAGTACATTTGCTTAAATAAATAAATAAAGTTATAAATAAAGTTTATTATGCTTACATGATTACATGACTGAATTTGCTGAACACAAAAGAGAAAAAAAAGATAAAACAAATCTATGTTGGCCTATTATATTTTAAAGCAATAAAAAGTACAAAACAAAAATTGAAATAAAAGACAAGTTAATACATACATACACACACACTAAAGAGATTCAGGAAAACAAACAAACAAAACAAACAAAAAAAACATTGTTGTAATTTATGTTGCAAGTTCATGGGAGAAACAGAAGAGTGTTCTTCAAGCGTAGCATGCTGGTACTCTGTGACCCGGAAACACCCTCGGACAAAAACTATTTCATCCTAATGACAAAACACATAAAAACAAACTGAACTGTGTGTGCTGTGCAATTGAGTGAGGAGTGCCCAGACCTTTACATAGGAGCGCCCACTCTGCAGATGCATAGTACAACATAGGAGGCCCAGCTCATCAGCACAGATGTACATATTCACATCATTGTTTTGAAGGTAAAAAGGCTCACATTTTGGTTAGAAGACACAGATGCTTTTTGAGATAATGGTAAATGACGCCATATGTGTCCATCTGAAACTCACCATCACTTTTTAGAACTGAGAAAGTTTTTTGGATGAAAAATGAAATGTCTTCAGGAACTTAATAAGAAGTCCAGTTGCCTTCAACTCAGACGCTGCAGTTTCATTTTATAAAGCATCTTTCTCATTGGTCAGATTTTTGTACTCTACTAACTTCTATTTAAGA
>NW_005187614.1:873455-875412 GCF_000239375.1 Pundamilia nyererei
TGTTTTGGTTCCTTTTTGAGGAAAGTAAGTAATAAATGTGAAAGGCACTTAAGAAACATTCTTTTCTTCTTTGCTGCATAGATCTGTTCACTTCCATTCAATCACTTCTTTTCTCTTCTCATGTTATGGTTTAACCTTCAGGACCTTCAGGGAAAAAAACTGTGGCAATATTCCATTTTTTCTGAAGAACTAGATGGGAAAAAACAACACATGCACACACAACAGGAAATCAGTGGATGAAGTGAAAGTAAAATAAGAATGTCTTGATGCTGAAAATCAAACAGAGGTTAGTCTGACCTCCTCCAGTATATCCTGAATTTCTGAGTCTGACAGCTGAGGAAATGACTTCAGTCTCATGTTCAGTCCGATGATAAAGTCTGTTGATACAAAAGCACAATTTTTACATAAAATAATAAAAACATCATTTTAAACGATAATGTACTCTTTTAAAATAACTATGTATTACTTTTCATTTCAGTACATAAAACAATACTATGATGTTCGTTATTATGATTTCATGAAATCTTTATTTATGAATTAAATTAAACAATTATTATTTTATTTAACTATCTGAAGTAGAGTTAACCAAGAACATATGACCTCATTACAATATTATGTTTTTATTTCATAATTTCTCAATTATATTTACATTTTATACATTTTTAAGTGAGTATTTTGTCTTGCTTTATCCTGACATCAGAATTATTTTCCGAGCTTCTGTTTTTAAAATTAAACGCCAATTCCAAAAATGTTGGGGCCCTATTTAAAATGCAAATAAAAACAGATTGCACTATTTTCCAAATCTCATTAACCCATATTTTATCCACAAAACAATATTAAAAATAACTTCTTCTACCTGGAAAAAAGAAAAACGTACAATTTTAAAAAAAAAGATATTAAATTGAATTTTTTTGAATGTGATGGTTAACAATGTGTAACATCACCTCTACCTTTCACAAGAGTCTGTCAATATGTCCTAGGCACTAGTGTTCCAAAGCACCCATACCATCAAGGATACAGGCTTTTGAACTGAGCACTGATCACAGAACAGTTTTCACATTGCCTCAGTCCATTTTAAATAAGCTTTGGCCAATAGAAGACAGTGGCATTTTGTGTTTACCTATGTCTTTGCATGATAGAGCTTTAACCTGCATTTGTGGATGGCAGAGTAGAATATCTTCACAACAATTTCTGAAAGTTAGACATGAAATATGGACATCTATTGCTGATATTGGAGAGATTTCTCCAAATTGCGCAAAGTTTTCAAAGACATTATGTACTGTATGACAATGATGAGATATTCAAAGTCTTAGCAGTTTTATGTTCAGGAATGTTATATTACTTATTTATTTATTATTATTATTCACTTTGTTTTTGCATTTCAGACAAAATTACCAATCTTTACTCTTGAGAAACCGGGCCTCTCTAAAGTGCTCTTCCTATAACCGATCATGTAATCTGCTTAGCTGAAAAGGTTCCTCCAGCAGCTCCTTTTGAGTACCACTTCTTTTTCCAGTCTTTTGATATCCCCATCCTTACTTTTTTGAGAAATGTTGGTGGATGTCTCAAAAAACACTAATGCAAAATAAGTTTATATAATATAGTTTCTATGTTCGATAGTTAATAAAGTATAAAATATTTTACATAGCTTTCCAACTGGATTTCCAGACCCAAACCCATCAGACAAATATAAGTAAAAAACAAAAAACAAAAACTAAAATGACCAAATGACACAAAAAGATAATTGCAGACACAAAGAAATAATTCAGAAGTGCAGCAAATTAAAGAAATGCAAATACTTACTAGGCCCTAAAGATATAGGAAGCAGAATCAGTGGTGTTTTTACATGAAAAAAAAAAAGATATTTCAAATTAAATTCAAATTATGCAACTGTTTTCCTGAAAATTGAATTCTGACAAGTAAAAAAAGAAAACACAAAAAAAATTATACTGTTTAA
>NW_005187614.1:896229-897762 GCF_000239375.1 Pundamilia nyererei
ATTTTTTTATGCAGAACTTAACATCTATGTAGGATGTGAGAGTAGAAATTAGATCTATTACTTGTCGTAAAACAGATTGATGAAAAGCTGTTGGAGCACAATTCATCCAACCATCGTCCCGAGTCACTGAAATCTGCAGCAACACACTGCTCATATCCAGAGTCTGGTTGCCCAGTGGCCCAGAATTGAAACAGAGAGTCACTCCCATCAGACCACACCTTTTGCCGATACAGACCAATCCACACAAAGCTTCCATTTGCTGTGACTTTGATCTTGTCATTTTCTGTCTGATTTCGTATACTGTAAGAAGGCATGCAGAACTTTGAATACAGAGTTTAAACAATAGACATCTAAGCATCTAACACATAGTTTCACACACTTACTGTTCATCACTTATGTATCTTATTATGTTCTTTTGGAAACATAGTACCTTATGTGACAATTCAAGGATTTAGTGACACACTGAAAGTTAAACACTTTATGATAAATTAATTTTAATAATTCAACATTTACATCTTGTAGGTAAAGAGACATCATTGAATGTGTAGTGCAACCTTAATTGAAATGAATGAAAAGGCCATCGTGTCTGCATCTCATTTTCATGACTTCATAATCTTAGAAACTAATATTATTTCTTGTAGTCGTCAGTAGGGATGGATGAATCCTGTACCTGGGTAGATCAACATAATTGTTCCTGCAGAAACTCTGAGCATCAGTCCAGTTCATAAACAAATTAACCTTAACAAAAGATTCTTGACCATTTATTGTACCTGGAAATATATGGAAGAAGAGAAGAAATATAACATGTCAGAATGGATATCTGTAAAATCTCTAATATGTGTTGTGTTCATTGAGAAAAAAAGTGATCTAATTATAGATTTTTTCATAATTGTGGCGGAAAAACATTTCTTAATGTGCAAATCATCAAAAATATTCTGTATAATTCTTATAAACTTACCATTATAGCACACAAAGTTTAGGATGTCGTCACAGGCACGGTCATCCCATTCACCATTGTATGGACTCACACTTAAAAGTGCCACACAGTATTGCTGTCCATTAAGATTGTTGGGCTCATTAGTGTCCCAGTTTCTAAATGTTGTCTCTCCTTGACCGTAGAAGCTGCTGTCATTTAGGGACCATCTCCAACTGTTTTCCAGGTCATCATGGAGACCTATCCATGCCTTACCTGTTCAAAAAGATGTTCATTAAATAAAAACAAGACTTTTCAATTCAGAAATAACCACAAACTGGAATTGTTGTTCTTCTTTAACAAGCCGAAGTATATAATTTTTTAGTTTTATGTAATCCATTTACATTTCTCAAGATGTTGGGAGTTTGTTTTATATGTATAGTCATATATGTTACATTTATAATACTAGTTTTAAGAGCTTACTTGTGTTTGTTGCAATGCTTCTGACAGCATTAACGTCAGCTGTGCTTTCTATGGTGGCCAGGTCAGTGTAGACATCTCTGCAGTGGCTCTGTGCCTCCGTCCAGTTCAGTGAGGTGCTCACATAGTAGTACTGATGA
>NW_005187614.1:899467-900674 GCF_000239375.1 Pundamilia nyererei
AAGTAACTAAGTAGTTAATTACTTTTGAAAATAAGTAATCAGTAAAGTAACGGGATTACTTTTTTGGGGAAGTAATCAGTAATTAGTTACTGATTACTTTTTTCAAGTAACTTGACCAACACTGGTCACAGGAAATACAATTTCTTTCCAAAGCAAAGTGTACACATTTTTTTCATATCCATTGTATCTTTAGAAATATATTTAATTTGAAAATTGGTGGCCTGTTTGATACTTATTTTACCTGCCGTATCACTGGTTGACTTTTATGAATGCTTTGAGTCGCTTTTATCATGAATGTTTAAATGGATTAACATTGCTTCACTACATTTTCACTGAAAAGCATCAAAAATTGCATAAGCAGAGTCATTTTGCAGTTATTTTGCTCATTCTTTTGCCACAAATTCCTAAAGATTTTGTTTTGTGCTTTCAGTCTAATTTTGTGGGAATTAAATTCTTTAGTGTTTAGTGTATTCTACTGTTACAGTTTTTTCTGATTGCTTAAGCACATTTTTTGTAACTATTGGTTATTTTTGCAAAACTCTACACACAAATAAGAAAACCTGTCACCCAATTATCAAAACATTGTAGTTCTCTTGCAAAGCGAACACAGCTAGATTAACTCTTCACACCTTCGTAAAAATGGTGTTTTCGTATCAAACAGTACACACAAGCCATCATCTACTAAGCACACAATGCACCAACTGCACACTGATGGTATGAATACAAAACACATCTGGCTTTTGCTTTCTCTGTGTACAGATGTCAATTTGAGGTCACACTTTTGTCATAGTGTCATGTAAACATACAAGGATCCAAACTTCAAGTATTGGTGTTTATTCACACTCATCAAAACCAAGACAAAGTCAGAACACAGAATAGGAATTTCACAAAAAAAAGGGAAAAAAAAGACAATCAGCCTACATCATGTATTCTTTCTGGGTCCGGCCACAAAATTTCGTCCACATCGCATGCCATATCCTCCAGTCCAAGGCACCGGGGAAAATATCTCCTTGAATGCCGTATCCAGGCCTGACATGATGCCTGGTCAATATCTCCACATGCCTCCTCCATTGCCTGTAAAAGGGCTACCTGTTGATGAGGATGACGGTCGTACACTTTCCAGCGCCAGGCAGAGAAGAACTCCTCGATGGGATTTAAGAATGGAGAGTATGGAGGGAGGTTGAGTGCCATGAAGGATGGGTGGTCT
>NW_005187614.1:900918-908049 GCF_000239375.1 Pundamilia nyererei
CCAATAATGCTCCTGCCACGTCTCCTGGTTTTACTGAGGTTAAAACTGGCATCATCTACAAAAAGTAGCTCATGTCCCATTGCATCTGCTTCTAGTTCCATCAGTCTCTGGACAAGACAAAACAAATGCAACACATCAGGCCCATGCACAGCACTACAGTATGCACTTCCAAATTCAGAACCAATGACACTAGCTTACCTGCACATAGTCATATCGCAGTTGCTTAACACGTTCTGTGTTTCTCTCGAAAGGAAATCTGTAAATTTGCTTCATTCTTATTCTGTGGCGCGCAAGTACACGACTTAGTGCAGAAATGCTTGCACTGTGTATATTTTGAAAGACGGTGTCATTATCAATTATGCGCTGCTGTATTTCACGCAGTCTTATTGCATTACAGTTTTTTCTGAATGCTTAAACCCTAACTGTGATTCCTGTAGCACAATCTCTAAAACTATTCAGACTTATAGCAAAACCACTCACTGAGTTTGCAAAACTAAAAGCACAAAAACTGCTTTGCACTCAGTTTGCAATTTTGTAACACACACTTTGCAAAACTGTAGGTACAATTCACTCCACAACACTCAATTACCAAATTTCCAACACACTCCTAGCAAAAGTATACACATGTATGGCTATCATTAACACGAATTTGCCAACTGTCTGGCACACTTTCACATGTGAAAACCTTTTTAGATAATTAGTTCACTTTGCAATCAGCCTAAGCACTATAATACAGGTAAGCTGTGTGTGCGGAGTACAATGGAGGGAGCAGAAAGAGTGAGAAGTAGAGGAGGCCGAGGAAGAGGACGTGGAGGTGAAGAAGTTTAAAGTTCTGCAAAAAGAGTGTTGTGCAGTGAATTGTGCCTACAGTTTTGCAAAGTGTGTGTTGCAAAATTGCAAACTGAGTGCAAAGCAGTGTTTGTGCTTTTAGTTTTGCAAACTCAGTGAGTGGTTTTGCTATAAGTATTAATAGTTTTAGGAATTGTGCTATAAGAATCACAGTTAGGGTTAAAGCCATCAGAAAAAACTGTAAATGAGTTTTAAGAGGAAGAACTTGTTAACAGGAGCAATGGCACTGCCTAAGTGAACACATGGGAACTTTTGTTTTTAGTATGATAAAATCTAACGTCCTGCATTTTTGCTCCACTTCACTTCACAGTAATTGTCAAATGGTGTCATTCATCATCCTTTTGTCGATTTAAAGATTAGTCGATTCCTCCATACCTTGCCTGATTGCTCAGCTATAGTTGTGGGAAACATCAGGCATATCTATACTGTCAGAAATTGCTCTGAGTCTGGAGGACTTTGCTTGCCACTGTGACTTGCCTGCCAACTCTTGGATGTGCTTCTCTCTATTCAGCCTGGAGCTTGCCGTACCCTTCCTCTGCACCGGTTGAGTTTCTAATAAACCTCTTAAACCTGTTTGCAAAGGAATCTGGTTGTTCATGAACATCCAGATTCATTGGCAGTGTTCAACTTCGTTTCACCATAGATAGAATCTGCTTATTACTGTCTCCCAAATGTTTGCAGACCTTCTGATAGCTGTGCAGATTTTACTTTCAAGTTTGTATTTTTTAAAAATCCAACTTTTGTGTAGGAAGTCTTGCTGTTTTTGTACACTACATTTAGAAATGCAAACCAATCACTATGGGAACTAAACACAAGACAGAGACTCTGAAGTGCAAATCATCAGTCTCTGCCATGGTTTCAACATTACTCTTTTGCAGTGTGCAACAGTCAGGAACTAGTTTGCCTTTTCCATCTCTATAAGCAAGACCGTTCTGTAGTATTTTAAATGGTTAAAGTACATTTTAAAATGTATTACCTCAATATCATAAAAGCACAGTCAGAAAAAAGACAAACAAAACTATTATTGCAAACAAGAATGATCTGACTGACAGAAAGATCTTTCATGTTCTTCTACATCCAAAATCTATATTAGAATTGTGGAAAAATAAGTGGTTCCAGTGACTCATTCCAAGTCCAAACCTCAACCAAGCTGGGTCAGTAAAGGTTGAAGTAAAATATGTCATACTATCATTACTATGTCTAAGAAAAAGAAACACTCCAAATGCCTCTGTTGGTATGCTGTCAAGGTTTATCAGTGCACAGCTACTGCTGGACTCTTTAAAGAGCATTCTTGCGTGTATAGCAATGCAAAAGTATAACAAAATTTTCTGTAGCTTGGCACCGGTATCAGGACAGAAAAATCGAAAACATTTTTTCTTCCTTATCTTTTTTTGCTTCACTGCTTTCATACAATGACAGTTTGTTCAAGGTCAACCTCTATTGTCCCTGTGTCTATCCTTTTTTAGGTCACATGACATAGGGCTGTGTTATTTCTTTATGCAGTAACAGGTTCCTTCTGGGTAAAATATGTAGTCACAAACAGTTCTCAGTCCTACAAGAAAAAAGCAGGTTATTTAGTTTTTGTGTGACATGGCACCTTACAAGGCATCTCTTTAGGATAACTAACAGGCTTCTCCAGCTCACCTGTGGCAAAAAGATAGACTAAACTCTTGTACATGTCTATAATTCTGCCACACCAGCTGTACAACATCATAGACTATGGTGGTGGGACATTAAACACTTCTAACACTTCATGATAGGAAGTGGCACTGGACAACCAGTACAAATACACTGGATACTTCAGGTTATTTGCCCACCCATGGTCCTTGGAAGAACCTTTGCTTTGTTTCCCTCTTCAACATAGAAGTGGGCTTTAGGGCGGGACAGTTGATTGGTTGATTGATCACATTGGTGTCATTATGAACATAAACTAATGTTAAGTCTATTAGCCGCAACCGACCAACCACATGACGTCACGTTTAAAACTTTTACTTTACGCACTTATTTCTAAATTCAGCTTTACAGACAGAGTTACATCTATGTCCGTTTTTGAGAGCAGGGATGAGTGGTGTAAATTAGCTTTTATGTGTATAGCTTTTCATGTCCCCTTCAAACAGGAATTATTCTTACAAATATATGTATATCTGTCTTTAGTCTTATATTTTTACATATAATATTTAAACTAAAAAAAGATTCCAGGAGATTAATATTTTTGTTTATAACCTTTCAAAATCCAACATGTTTCTCCGTAATGTACTCTAAACTTTGAGTATTAATGAAGCAAAACATCTGACCAGTAATGAATAGACTTTATGACACAAGAAGAAGCAAAACTCAGCACATTGTAGACGGGATGAGAGACGGTCAAAATCAAACAGGAAACACACAGAGTGAGACACATGGACTTTACACTGGGACCCAGGGAGAAACAGACATGGCTACACGCTACTATTTGCAATAATATAGAGATTTCGGACCTACCATTCATTAGCTTAAATATCAGACAACATGTATGCATCAACATCAACTCCTCTTAGCACGGTGGGCGTTTCTAAAAGTCTTCTTTAATCCCATGCAAACGTACACTCACCTGACATACTACAGAACAATAATAAGATTACATTTCCAGATTGGAGTTGTAAAAGAATTAAATACTTGGAACATATATTTGATGGAACAGACTTTATTCTGTTTGACAGATTAGTTATGCAGTATGGGATTAACAAGATTCGATTTTTAGAATATCAACAAATAAAATCTTTAGTAAAAAAGAAATGTAAGCATAATCAGAGTCAAATTGCAAACCTCAGCAAGTGTGGAGCAATTCTTTAATTTCAAACCCCCAAATTACTGTTCAAAATATACAGGACACTCTCCAAAACAGATGAATCAATATCCCTTCCTATTGCAAAATGAGTCAGTTTTCATTCAAAAGATCAATGGTGTATGATAAATTACCCACAGTGGTTAATTGTAGTCAGTGGTTAAAAGTAACTGTGTCAACATTTCATAGCTCTGAGTTCATAAACAGAAAACTAAAAGCCCTGAGTAGTCTGTTTGTTGTGTCTCTAAATCTTCAATAGTGGATTCTGACCATTATTCTCCCTGCAGAAACTCTGAGCAGTACTCATATAAGAATTTGTATTTTTTGCAATGCTTCTGACAGCATCAAGGTCAGCTGTGTTCTATGGTCACCAGGTCAGCGTATCTCTGTCCATCTGTCCAATTCAGTGAGGTGCTCACAAAGTAGTACTGATGAGTTTGGCTCGAGACAACACTAACCAATGCTCCTAAAATAATCAGTTCAGTTTCAGAGGTTTTGTGGTAGGATTTCACAAAACCTTTTTGCATGAACACCCCTATAAAGGAAGCCCTCCTGGTGTCTACCCTGTTCCTGCTGATAAAAACAAAGCGGGAATAGCCTCGCAAGCCTGTTGTCCTACAGCTACACCTGTTCAGGTCCTCTCTAGATTAGTGAACTTGGTAAACAGCTGGGTTAAATTTATTGGCTTGGAAGCCAGGGGTGTAACCTGTAAGAGCAATTCACACTAATGTAGATTTATACTCAATCACTTGAATTATATTTATCTAATTAACCAACCTTGAGCTGATCTTTATGACAAGAAAGGTTGGAAAGGGAATGGGAGCACCCAGGCTTGAATATGCGCTTTCTCTGTATTCTGTGTTGAGTGGAAATCAAAAACTTTGCAAAACTTTGGAGAGAAAAAGCTATAGAGAGGAAAAAAAATACAAGACCAATTTGTATTGTCACAATTTGGGCAGCGGCTGATCCCTCTGGTGCCTCTGCTGGAATTTCCAACAGTTACGTTTTTGGACCCAATCTTCTGGATCTGATTACACCAACTGTATACTGCAGTTTTGTAAGGAGATATTTACTGATTATTGTGATTATTTACACTTGTCAAACTTTTCTTACATATTTACACATTTACACATGTACTTACACCAAAAAGGACAAGTCTGTCTCCTAATCAATTCTGTGTTGACTGATAATTGACTATATTATGCTTTCACAGAATTGTGCAACATACAAACAATGAATGCTTCACTAAAACTACCCTTAAACAGGACTGAATTAAATGTCTGAAACATAAACCATTTTCCCAGATGTAGCCAGGTAGAAATGAAAGGCAACTGACCTTTGAGCACGAGGATGATCAGTGCACAATCCATGAGTGAAAAGTTTAGAAAGGCACAGTGTATTAATTTATCCGGTGCAAAGTTTTTTAAACTTTATCCTTTATTGTACAATTATTGTACATATTCACTTACTGTATATAATGTTCTCTGTTTGCACAGTCTAGGAGTGCTTCAGGGCACATTCACTGCGTGTTGTACTCATATAACCATGCATGTGGCAAATAAAGAATCTTGAATCTTGTAGTCCAAGGAACGACTACATTTCAGATGGCTCATCTTTCAGTCTTTTGCTGTTGTTTAACAGTGCTTACTTATAATTTTAAAAGAGGTTTCCCATAGATCAGAATAAAATTTAAGATAAAAGTAAGTAAAACAGACCCATCTTTGGCAAATATTTTGGTGTGGATGGATTGCAGGTTCTTTCATAACTAGCCTGGATCTATTTGTATATTTCCCTTTGGCTCAGGTTAAATAAGATAGAGCTCTGCTTGTACTCTCTCAGACCATAGAGAACAGTGAAGCTTATAACCAAATCCCCAACCAATTTAATAGACAATGGCAAAGTGGTGACACATCTAAATCATGACCTCTTCTACTGTTAAGGTACAAAGGATAAAGATGTACAATGCTCTTTCCCAGTTATACCCCCAAAAAAGAATTTATTTATTTATTTTTGATTCTGTTTAGGGAAAGTAATTAAAAATATAATTTTTCTATAACAGTACAGATCCAGTCACTTTCTCTTAATCTCATGTCTTCTCCTCTGGTGTCATGGCTGAACAGGCTTAACCTTGAGGAATGAAAACTGTGGCAATAATCCATATCGTCTGAAAAACTAGATTGGGACAACAACAATAAAAAACGTCACCCACGCACATAATAGAGAAAATGTTAATGTTACCACTAGACAAAAAATTCTAAAGACTACTTAAAAGTAAATTTTAGGAAGCTGATAAAAAAGAAAAGCAAACACAGGGAAATCTCACCTCCTTCATCTTATCCTGTATATCCAAGTCTGACAGCTGAACAAATGACCTTAATTTGATCTTCATTCCAACAACATAATCTGTTCACATAAATAAAAACAAGTTACTTGAAATAATAACATGAAATAGTCAGTGTGACTTCATTACAGTACACAAAAGCTATACTATACCTACATGACCCATTCCAATTTGATGTTACAGATATTATTATTTATGAAAAATTTATTTAGAAGAAATTTGGAGAAAAATTTCTACTATTCAAATGCCTCTTTGTTTACCGAGAACATTTTTATCTGACATTTTATTATGACATTTTCTACATAACAGTGTCTTCTTTCATTTTAATATTAGGATTAATATTAGGATTAAATTTAAACTAATTCCTAGTGTTTAAAATCTGGCCAAATGAATCCAAACACATGACACATAATGAAGTAAATTAAGCACTGGATAAAAATATGAAATTCATCTCATCAGACACAAATATTTTTTAATAAAAACTAAATATAATACAAAATAATAACAAAAAATATAAACACTTACTAGGTCCTTTGTAGAAAGCAGAGTTTATTGTGTGTTCACACAGAAAAATAAAGAAAAAAATAAACATTTAAAATTAAATAAATATTTATTTGACATGTCTTCATAGTGTAAATAAAACATTGCATTGCATTAATAAATCAAATGAAAAAACAAAAGAACAATACTAAAGGATAAGGATGGTTAAAGACACGGATGAGCGGCTGAAGGAAGAAGTGTTACAGAAAGGAAATTAAAACCCACAAAAATAGTAATTTTCCTTTAATTTATCCTACATTTAATTCAGTTTGAATGATTGCTGATTGTACCTTTTACCAAGTACATCAAGAAATACTGAATTACAAAAACTTAATCATACAAAAGCATATATTATGATCTGCAAAATCACAGCAATTGTCCTCAGAGGTAGACGAGAGCTTTTTGCTTCACTACTGTAGTGTCCCTAACACTATTTTTGAAACATATTAACTCACCAGTGACTGCAGTAAGTTCACAAATATTTTAGAATCGATTTTTTACTAGTTAACAAGCCTAATGTTTGACCTATTTTTCATTTTAATCATTAACTTGTTAAAAAATTGCAATGCAGTTCGAA
>NW_005187614.1:945020-949385 GCF_000239375.1 Pundamilia nyererei
TGTCTCTGTACCATTAAACTGGAGAACAAAGCTGACATTGTTGTTGACTTTATTCCACTGCAGAGTGATGCTGGTTTCATTTTGTCCTGATGATTTGAAGTCTTCTGCATTTGGAGGAGCTGAAAAAAGAGAGCAGGCAATTGACTTGATCAGCACATTGCATCTGTTGTTGTATTTTATTTTTTTCTTTCCATCCGATGCATTCTGTCATAATTTTAAGGTAGAATGTGATGTTTTTTTTAATCTTACCATTTTTATTAAGAGTAAATCAGGAAAATACCTCTAGTATTGCTGTAAATCTGATATATCTTATTGTGTTGAAGACAATGAGCAAGTCGGGAAAGTACTCAGTGGGCACACCATTGAGTGCTGTGTAAACTGAGTGAATAATTTTAAGGCAATTATCTGTTCATCTGGCAGTCAATGAAGTAATGGAGCCAGTAGTGGGTTCATAAGTACAATCTTCTATGTATGTGTAATGTCACTGGGTGCTACTGAACAAGCTGATCATGATTATTTTTGATCCTACAAATAGAGCATTATCATAGTCTAACCTGCTTGATATGTATGCATATCTTAAACAATCTCTAAGAGTCAGTGTGAGAAAAATCTTTTTTCTTTTTTTAACTTTCTCACAAAGTGAACTGCATAGACAGGCTTTCTCTTTTAACTTTAAAGGTAATGACATAAATAATTAATTTACTTATAAAAACTAAGCTTTTTATAACACATAATAAAATAAATCCAATCAAATTGATGCTGTCTGTGTTCATGACAGAGTGGCCCAAGCTAATTAAAATGACTTTTTTCTTCCACCTTGTTTTGACACCAGCATCATCATGGTGGCTGCATTCAGAGAGTGTTGACTCACTGCCCGTGTATGCAACACTGGCTAACCAGATGGGCCCTTTGCCCTGTCCAAATAGTGCAACTTTCTGGTGCTGAGTGGACCCAGCCACAGCCAAGCTGTGTACACACCACCTGAGCATCCATCACATGCCAGAAATCATCACACACTGTCCTCCACTGTCCACTGTAGAAGATCTCCACCCTACCAGAGCAGGAGCTGTTTTCTCCATTAACCAGACAGGCCTCCCCCTCACCTGCTGTGCTGCTGCTCACTGCTGTTGTAGTAGTGATGCTGACCTGAGTGGCTGGAGATGTTGTGATTGAAGGAACTTCAGGGACTGTTCCATTCACCTCTATTTACAGTTAAAAATAAATACAAGTATTGCAGTCATGCTGGTGTTTTGAACAGGTGAATTTAAGGAAAACATGATAAATAAGAATTTGATCTAGTGTAGTAATACTTAAAAGGATAACAATACCTGCACAGTAAGCAACATAGCACCAGTTTGGATTCTGAAGTTTATAGACATAGTAGTTTCCATAACAGAGTTTGACTTGGATGGTGGGTGAGCTATGATGGCAGCAGCCAGTAGTCCACCTACCGCACACAGCGCGATCCACAATTTCACCAGCCTGTGTGGGATGAGGTTGTGTTATCCACAAAGGTACATGGGTCCCACACCTGTTTGAGTCTATGCACCTCTCTGGAACACGAGCACTGAACTGCCCCAGAAACAGGCGATACCAGCCTTGCCAGTTAATATAACTATCACAGTGCAGGTCCTGAATGTTTGTATTATTTGTTGACCGCCAATCATCATTCAGAGCAATATAGTTCTGACAGGGGTCAAAGCACTGGGAATGTATGCAGTCAACACCTGCAGGACAAACAAGCACTTTGTATTATAATCCAAATCATCTTTATTGATATAGCACTGTATTGTATGCTTTAAGTACTTTGCTCACTGTGCACACTAGGTGGTGTTGGAGAAAACCCAACATCATGTGGCTGTATATCATGTGTGGAACCCACAATGCAAATTTAGTGTATATTTGATGATGTTTAGTACCACATACTGTCTGTTGTCGGTACATGGATAGTGTACCGACAAACTGGGTGAGAAGATGATTGGACTAGAGCAGGGTCCCCAATTCAAGTCCACGAGGGCCGGTGTCCCTGCAGGTTTTAGATGTGTCCTTGATCCATCACAGCTGATTTAAATGTATAAATTACCTCCTCAACATGTCTTGAAGTTCTCCAGAGGCCTGGTAATGAACTAATCATGTGATTCAAGTGTGTTGACCCAGGGTGAGATCTAAAACCTGCAGAGACACCGGCTCTCGAGGACTAGGTTTGGGGACCCCTGGACTAGAGTAATGTCAGTATTGAGACTGACATCGTGACAAAGCTGTAGTCGTGAAAAGAACAGAAAAGCAGATGAATACTGAGGAAAGAAGGCAGATGAGTGATTACAGATCTTCCTCACTGAACTTACACATAAGCTTCATAAGTTTTCATCTTGAGTGAGGTGAGTCTAATTTCGCAACTTTGCGAGCGCCTCAGCAACTCCCTGCAACATCTCATGGTGAAATGAAGTGTCACAGTTTTCACACAAAAGAATCATCAAGGTCTAAGTTTATTCAGACCACTTTTCATGTCAATTTGGTCAACTTGTGAGAAGTATCTCAAAGTATAAAACATGACATTACCTGTTCCCACTAGGTGGTGCTCTAAGTAGCCCATACTATTGTATACAGATGTGGTCAAGTTAGGACTGTTATCAGTTTGGAGCATGCAATACATATACTTTACAAGAATGTCATGGTTCATGGGGACACATCAATATTCACTGTGTTGACAGGGTCATCCTTTGATAAAAACTCATCGTTTTCATAGCACAGTTTCACCAACTCTGTAAGGCTTTCCTGATCAAATTTTAGACAACTCTGGACACCCTGATTGGATGTATGTATCTGAGTGTAAAATGTTTCAATATGGCTATTGTTGAGCTCAGACCAGCACTCTTGTCAGTCGTGAGATGTTTGATTAAGAAAACAAACTGATATTATTAAAATGCGTATTCAATTCCAGTATCCCTCCTGGCATCTTAAATCAACACTGCTCCACGTTAGATGAAAAAAAAAGTGCCATTAAAGAATTTCATTTTTTGCCATTTTAAAGAGAACTTTTACTCCATGTTACTGCTGCTAGAGCTGGTTCTAAAAGCTTTTTACGGTGTTTGTACTTTGAGTCTTTTATGAAATAAATAATATAAAATCGTGGCATGTCATGTGTTCATTTCAGGTTGTATTTAATTAGTTTAATCAAATTTTTAGACCCCCTAAGGACTGATCCTCCTGATATTATGTTTCGAATCGCTCAAATTCCAGCTTTAGTTTTAAGTTAAGGTAAAACGCCTCTAACAATAACTCTCCTACTTTCATAAGTAAATATTTAAAAAATGTCTTGTAGTTTGAATTTAATTGGAGCGTTTGTTTAAAAATAGGTAACGTCAACAGAAAAGGTAGCCTGCCATTTCTAAACTACCTTTCTTGTTTTTATAAATCATATGGAATACACGAGCTGTAGTAAAAGCTTCATTTCACTCATGTATACTCAAAAGCAGAGGCATCTTTGTTAATACAATAACTCACCAATGACTGCAGTAGTGCTGACTCCACTGCTTCTGATGTTCTCAAACACAGAGTAGAGAGTGAATGTGTATTTAATTCCAGCAGTGAGAGATGAGACTGTGTGAGTTACTTGTCCATTTCCAGCTGGTGCACTGATGCTTGTCTCTGTACCATTAAACTGGAGAACAAAGCTGACATTGTTGACTTTACTCCACTGCAGAGTGATGCTGGTTTCAGTTTGTGCAATTGGCATGAAGCTGTCTGTATTTAGAGGAGCTGAGAAAGAAAATAATTCATAGTAAGTTCAGTTAGTAACAGTTCAGTATCTTTAAGACCAAAATTGTCGCTGGCTTCATGACTCAGAAAATTGTCCTAATACCAGTCATTTATATCGAATCAACTATTTAAAGATGAAGGTTTTACATTAGTTTATCTTTTTCAAACATTTCCCAGTTGCAGCTTCAAACAGCAGATGCTACATTTTAAGTTTGGGCTTCTTTAAGGTTTTAAAAGATTCAAAAAATGTATCTTCCAAACTCTGATTTTATCATGTCCTTTGAAAAATGAGAACTGAAAAAACACCCCATTTATTTAAATATCCCCACCTCAGAAGAAAACATACTAAGATAACACAATTCACTAATTTAAGTCAGTAAACTCCCACAAACACCAGTAGAAATGTTATCATCTCTATATATCCTGCTCAGCAGAGAGTGCACATTAGAAAATGAATACATGGAATGAAGAGTTGGAAACTAAAATTGCAGAAGAGGACTTGAACGCAGTCTGAGCTACACATCTTACTCTGAAGAAACACTTCACACAAACACTATAATTGGTTAATCTGAACATATATAACTCCTAGCAAGTTAATAAAGATAT
>NW_005187614.1:967625-969251 GCF_000239375.1 Pundamilia nyererei
AAAGCTGCTGGTCATGATATCGGTTTGGTTATCTGCTGAGAGGGAAACATGAAGATGAAACCAGGAGATGTCCTTACTGAATCATCAGAGCTGAACAGGTTATGGAGAAACAGGTTTCCTTTTAGGTGACATGAATGAGTTGAAGGGAAGTAATGAACTGTTTCTGAGAGACAAATAACACCAGCATCCTTTTCTAAGTAGCTGACAATTGGCAGCTGGTAACTGTGCAGGGGCGGATCTAGCAAAGTTTTGCCAGGGGGGCCAGGTAGGGCATTAACAGGAAAAGGGGGGCACAAAGAAATACTTTTCTTTCTTATTCTCATTTAAAATGTCTCGCTTTTATTAAATAATTATCTGAATCTTACAACCAAAGTTTTTATCTGATGTAAAATGTATAGAAATCATACATATACCAACAAGAGGATGTACATCACTGTCACAACAGTGTCTGTTTTCATTCAAAGGCTTTATGGCTTTTCCTGTAATACCTGGTGGGTCGGTCTCTAGTCAAAATGCCCGGTCCGATTTTTTCAATTTACGCGCTGTCTCCTGGTCAGGACATAGTCTTCTCCTCTTCCTGTGACTTGACTCTACTTAAACTAAGACAGGTAGGCTACACAAGGTCATCTACTACAGAAGTTTCATTGATTTCTGTATTCTTTAAACTCAACCTCATCACTCTGTCCAGGTATCAGACCTGGGTTGCCGGGCATTTGCCATTCTGTTCGATGACATTGATCACTCCATGTGTCAAGCCGACAGCGAGGCCTTCGCTTCATTTGCCCACGCTCAGGTCACAGTAACCAATGAGATTTATCGGTTCCTGGGGGAACCGCCTGTCTTCCTGTTCTGCCCTACAGGTAGGCTTGTAGATTGAGGACTTGTTACAGGACTGAAAATTATACAAAAAAATGTAACATGAGCACTTTTTATATTTGCCTCTTCATTAAATATCACTGCTTTTCTCCCTCTCTGTGTAGAGTACTGTGGTTCTCTCTGTTCTCCCAGTGTATCCAAGTCTCCCTACCTGCAAACTGTGGGAGAGGACCTGCTTCCTAACATAACAGTAATATGGACAGGTAACATCTATCTGTCTGTCTTTCTTTCTGTGCCACTTGCATATTGCAGATATAATTTTCATTGCTAAGAACAGTGGCTTTTGTTTCACTAGTGAGACCTGCAGCAGGTCTATAGACCTTAGGTCATGTTGACAATGGCCCTTGTCCAGTTTAAAGGAAATGAACTCAATGGTTAGCTAACTTATATGGTGCTCTGACATTGTTTTATATGGACAGTATATGCATGTAGTTTACCTTTTTTTTAATCTATCCATTTTCTTAATTGTTTATCTGTTATTGTACTTGATTCTGCTTTCTAGTTGCTGAAAATGTCACAATTTACTACTACAAAATCCTTCTAAACAGGCGGTGCCGAAAATATGGGGCAGGAAGTCCGTACTGTAGTTCAAAAATGAAAATCAAAAGACCAAATAGGGCACAAAGAAACCAAACTCAGATGAAAGGCTCCTTTGTGATTAGAAACACAAAGGAGTTGCAGCGAGAGCCTGATAGACTGAGACCAATTCAATTCAATTCAATTTTATTTATATAGCGCCAAATCACAACA
>NW_005187614.1:970437-972272 GCF_000239375.1 Pundamilia nyererei
TTGAAAATGTATGCTATGTCTTCTAATGATACTGCCTAAGGGAAGCATGTATAATGTAAACAGAATTGGTCCTAGCACTGAACCCTGTGGACCAGGAAGGGAAAGCCTGTAATGTGCAGGTGAAGTTAATTTAGGAAGGTGGGAGAAGAAAAACGGGAAAGAAAAAATGCAAAAACTCACACGAGAAACTAACCTTCAAAGTGAAGGAGGGAGTAAATTAAAAGAGAAACAGAATGAACCTTGATAAACCCTCACCAACAACAGGGTTGGAAGCTGAAGGAACAGAAGGAATGCAGGGAAAAACCTTGGAGAACACAAAAGCACCAAAAGGTTTAACATTTATAATAGAATCTATAGCTCATTACAAAGACCATAACGTTAAATGGAACCGAAACAAGTTTGTATGCCAAGGATTTAATGTGTAGGTTTATTTATTTAGCTGTCCTAAGGTACTCTGTAAGAAAAAGTCCTAATATAAAAGTATTTTACAGTTTTGTTCCGTTCTTCTAGAATATCATTACATTTACATAAATAGACCGTGATTTCACATTTCAAATGTAAATTAACGTCAAATCACTGTATCACTGTAATAAAATATAATTTTCTTGTTTTTAAATGTATTTGTCTGTACATATGCATATTTAGATTGTTAAAATACATTCACAAATGTATCATGATTTCACAAATATTTGTCTGTCATTCGAAAGATTGAACTGCTAAATTCAAATGTAATGCTATGGAAAAATATATGAAATGATTCCTAAAAAACTTTTAACATCAAATAATTACTGCTATTTAGGGCGATTGTGGCTCAAGAGTTGGCAGCTCGCCTTGTAATCAGAAGGTTGCCGGTTCGAGCCCCGGCTCGGACACTCTCGGTCGTTGTGTCCGTGGTCAAGACGCTTCATACTGGTGATGGTCAGAGGGGCCGATGGTGTGATATGGCAGCCTCGCCTCTGTCCCAGGGCATGCAATCCATTATTATTTAA
Source organism: Pundamilia nyererei (assembly GCF_000239375.1). Taxonomy (NCBI): domain Eukaryota; kingdom Metazoa; phylum Chordata; class Actinopteri; order Cichliformes; family Cichlidae; genus Pundamilia; species Pundamilia nyererei. Next base: position 971,427 of record NW_005187614.1, read on the forward strand.
GTTAACTGTATATTTCTGTACATTTAAGTATTATTATTCATGTTGCCACATTCATTGACCTTGTTTACAAGTAATTTCATTGTTTAATCACATTTAAATGTTCCTAATTCAATTTTTAAAAGCACTTGAAAAAGGCAAAATCCCATGTAAAATTAGGGCAACAAACTGTATTGTCATTACTGAAAATAACTGTAATTTTATGAGAAAGTTATTTTCTGTTATTTTCTGGTATTATTTTGGCGCCCCAGCTGCCGGAATATTACTGTTTTTCTAGGATTTTTTTTTAACAATGTAGACCTCTTAAATGGAAAATGGTTAACAGATTTTTGAGCATTGGTTCTGTTTTGAGCTGATACAATTCAACACATTCAAATACACCAGCTGTACTCAAACAACAGGAAGCTTGATTCTGTTAAATATCCCAATTCTTTGAGTATAATGATCTCACAATTCCAGTCTAACTCAAATTATAAAGCTTGTTTATGAAACATTTAGGCTTTCACTTTCTACAGGCAGTAAGGTCATTTCCAGGAAACTGTCACTGGAATCCCTGGCTGAGGTGGAGTCAGTCTTCCAGCGCCCCCCACTTATCTGGAACAATCTGCATGCAAATGGCTATGACTACAGACGCCTGTTGGGGCCCTTTAAGAGTCGAGAGCCTCATCACATCACATTAATTTGATATGTTGTTCACATTCACTGCATCAAAAGCATAATGTCAGCCAATAATCATTATAGGTGGCGCCAGTGTTTGGCAGCCTCGCCTCTGTCAGTGCGCCCCAGGGTGGCTGTGGCTACAATGTAGCTTGCCATCACCAGTGTGTGAATGTGTGCGTGAATGGGTGG
>NW_005187614.1:972292-976226 GCF_000239375.1 Pundamilia nyererei
GTGAATGGGTGGATGACTGGATATGTAAAGCGCTTTGGGGTCCTTAGGGACTAGTAAAGCGCTATATAAATACAGGCCATTTACCATAGAATAAGTATGTAAACTGTGGCTGTTTTTGGTGGTGAATGTTTTGAAAGTTTTTGGCCTTCCTGACAATCCTGGAAGGCCGCTGGGAGGCGTCCCTTGAGGGGGGTACTGTTAGGAGTTGGGTTCTGGCTATGTGGTGTTTTTGTCTGTATGTGGTTTTTGGTGCCTCCCTTTTTGTATAGGTAGGCGGGGCAGTGAGTCACTGAACCTGGCACACCTGTTACTCATCAGATGCTTTCTTCACTGATGGGTGACATTTCCTCTCCCTCCCAGGCACCCCGCATGCTACTCTCTGCTGTCATTCACATGCCGACCATATCTCATTCCACTCATGCGCTTTTGGATTCCAGTGCAGAATAAAATCTGATTGATCGTGACCTTGTGCGCCTTCTCAGCATTCGTTTGCGTCCGCTAGACATTCCCGTGTCTGTCACTGCCCTTAATGGGCAATCGCTTCCTTCGGTCACTCACCAGACTGAACCCCTGTCACTAATCCTTTCTGGTAATCACCACGAGCGTCTCTGGTTTTTTGTTTTCTCCTCCCCCGAGTTGCCTGTTGTTCTCGGTTTCCCTTGGTTCGAGCGCCATAACCCGCACATTAACTGGGCAGCCCGCCGCGTGGAGAGTTGGAGTAGCCACTGCTTGTTGTACTGTTTGCGCTCTGCCTTGCTGTCTCTTCCGGCCACTGCTACTGAGCTGGTGGCGGAGGTTATTGATCTCTCTGCTGTTCCCAAGGAGTATCACGACCTGAAGCTTGTTTTTAGTAAACAGCGTGCTAGCTCCCTGCCTCTTCATCGCCCTTATGACTGTGCGATTGAATTGCTACCGGGGGCTCCGTTACCTTCCCGTCGGCTGTATAACATCAACCCTTCGGAAAGGGCGGCCTTGGAGAAGTACATCTCGGAGTTGCTGGAGGCAGGTTTAATTCGTCCTTCCTCTTCGCCTCTGGTGGTCGGATTTTTTTTCGTTGGGAAAAAAGACGGGTCGCTCAGGCCCTGCATTGACCATCAGGGTCTCAATGACATTACTGTGAAAAACAAGTATCCCCTGCCTCTGATTTCCTCTGCTTTTGAAACCCTTCAGGAGGCCACCGTTTTAATGAAGCTGGACCTACGGAGTGCTTATCATTTGGTGCGCATTCGGCAGGGTGATGAATGAAAGACTGCTTTCAACACTCTGCGAGGACATTATGAGTACTTGGTAATGCCTTTTGGTCTGACTAATGCGCCTGCTGTTTTTCAGAGTCTTATTAATGATGTGTCGTGGGACTTTTTGAATAGTTTTGTGTTTGTCTATCTTGATGACATTCTTATTTTTTTTCCAATCGGTGGAGGACCATGTCAGTCATGTCCACGCAGTGTTGCAGCGGCTGCTAGAAAATAGACTTTTTGAAGCTGAGAAATGTGACTTTCATGCAGACTCAGTTTCTTTTCTGGGCTATGTGTTGGAGAAGGGGCAGATCAGGCCGGATCCCCGCAAGATTCAGGTTATTGCTGAGTGGCCGACCCCTGCGTCGCACAAGGATTTGCAAAAGTTCCTTGGCTTTGCTAATTTTTATCGGTGGTTCATCAAGAACTACAGTCGTGTCGTGCCCCCTCTCACAAGCCTTACCTCCGTGGTGCGGGCTTTTGTGTGGTCGCTCGAGGCTGAACGTTCGTTTTCTGCATTGAAGGAACTGTTCTGCTCCGCGCCTGTCCTCGTTCACCCTGATGTCTCCCGACAGTTTGTCGTGGAGGTTGATGGGGGCGGTGTTGTCTCAGCGCTCGCCCGAAGATGGGCGACTTCATCCATGCGCGTTTTGTCGCGTAAGTTTAGCCCTGTGGAGAGGAATTATGATGTTGGTAATCGTGAGTTGTTGGCGATTAAGTTGGCTCTGGAGGAGTGGCGCCACTGGTTGGAGGGGGCTGAACATCCGTTTTTGGTTTTGACAGACCTGGCTCTGTGGCCACTGACGCTCCCAACATTTTGCCTGGTTCCTGCGTGTTGGGGGCTGTCAGGTGGGAGATTGAGTCCCAGATTCGTCGTGCCCAACGTTGTGACCCTGACCCGGGTTTGGGCCCGCCCGGCAGGTTGTATGTTCCATCCTCTGTGCGTGCATGCGTCTTGCACTGGCTCCACACAGCCCGTTTTGCCTGTCACCCTGGCGTTCAGCATATGGTTTCCCCGTACCGGGGCGACCCTGTCACCCTGGCGTTCAGCATATGGTTTCCCCGTACCGGGGCGACCCTGTCACCCTGGCGTTCAGCATATGGTTTCCCCGTCCCGTGGCGGCCCTGGTCGCACATTGCCGTGGTCGGTCTGCCGCGCTCCGCCTCTCACTCGGTTGTTTTGACCATTGTGGATAGGTTCTCCAAGGCTGCACATTTTGTGCCCTTGCCTAAGCTCCCCTCGCCCCTGGAGACCGCCCGTTTGCTTGTTGAGCATGTTTTTTGGTTGCACGGGATCCCCCAGGACATTGTATCGGATCGGGGGCCCCAGTTTGTTTCCCGTGTGTGGAAGGCGTTTTGTTCTGCTCTGGGGGTGGGGGCAAGCCTTTCTTCTGGCTATCATCCTCAATCTAATGGTCAGACTGAAAGGGCTAACCAACAGCTGGAAGCTTCCCTTCGCTGTGCCGTTTCGTCTGATCCTGCTTCTTGGAGTTCCCACCTCTCCTGGATTGAATATGCCTACAACTCGCTCACCTCGGCAGCCACCGGATTTTCGCCTTTTGAGATTTGCCTTGAATATCAACCGCCGCTGTTTCCCTCTCAAGAGGGGGAGATTGCCGTTCCTGCGGTGCGGGATCACTTGCAGCGCAGTAGGAAGATTTGGCGTGAGGCCAGGGCGGCGCTTCTCCAAACCACAACACGGACTTGCCGCACCGCGGATCGGAGGAGGAAACTGGCACCCCAATATGGCGTAGGACAGCGGGTGTGGTTATCCTCTGCAAACATGCCGCTCAAGTCCATGTCCAGGAAGTTGGCCCCTTGCTTTTTGGGTCCCTTCGCCGTTCAGCGCATCATCAATCCTGTGTCAGTGCGGCTGCAGCTGCCTGCGTCGATGAAGGTTCGACCCACGTTTCATGTCTCCCAGCTTAAACCGGTGTCCAGTAGCCCGCTGTGCCCACCTGCCGGACCCCCTCCACCCGCCAAGGTGGTGGATGATGCTCCTGCCTATTCGGTTCGCCAACTGTTGGACGTGCGTCGTCGGGGTCGCGGCTACCAGTTCTTGGTTGACTGGGATTGGATTCAGGATTAGCTGTGTTTTCTATGATTGCCAGGTCAGTGTAGACATTTCTGCAGTGACTCTGTGCATCTGTCCATGGCTTTGAGGTGCTCACAAAGTAGTACTGACGAGTCTGGCAAAAGGCAACACTAACCAGTGCTCCTGAAATAAGGCATTATTAAATTATGTAGCATTATGAATTATGTAGAATTGATATGTTATTTAACAAAATAATATAAAAGGGAATATGAATCAGATATATTATTAGAAATGTTGCTTCATGGTTTCACAAAGTGTCTTAATCAATGATATGAGTTTTGTGTTTCACCATAAATCTATATCATGAAAATACCTCCTTCAATAGTGTCAGGATCCTCGGTCTGAGCAACCCAGGATCCCTGGGCAGTCATGGACTGGTGATATTATATGTATTTTTGGTGTTGCTGCTGCTCTTCTCCATGCTTGTAGATGTGTGTGTGTGTGTGTGTGTGTGTGTGTGTGTGTATGTGGCTGAAGGTGGGGGTGGATCATTTTAAACCACATGTAGCCAAATAAATACGCTTTTTAAAATGTATGCTTGTATTTTCTCATAACTATAACTTCTCTTCTTACAAACAAGAAAGCACAGATGCAGACAAACATG
>NW_005187614.1:976246-992407 GCF_000239375.1 Pundamilia nyererei
CTCGGGGTGTTCTGTCTTCTCAGAGGCAGTCACCCGTGTGCACGTTCATTTGAAACTCTGAGTCGGTCTGCCAGTGTCTCATTTTCTATCCTACTTGTGTTTGTACAAATGTCAACCCCTGACACAATGATATGATTTTTGATTTTCACCATAAATCTATATCATGAAAATACCTCCTTCAATACCATGTCATTGACTTTACTTTTACATACCTGTGTTATATAACATTAATGAATGCTGCACCTAACCTAGACTAAACAGCACTGAATTTAAAATCTAAAACTGAGACAATTTGTCCTCTGCAGGCTTAGCTAGAGCTAGCTTCAGTTTCAGGCTCATAAAAACCATTGAACAGGTTTACATAACTGTGGGAAAGTATGCGTCAGACAGTATTCGGAACTGATTGAAATCTGTATTGTATTTGAATTAATTTAGTTAGTTTAGTTAGTTAGTTTTTGTCATAGTTTTAAGAAAAATCTAAAATTATGACTACAGCAACAAATCCAGATGTCCTCTAGAGCAGCGGTACCCAACGTGTTTTACAACATGGACTGATTTATGTCTGACAGTACTTTCATGGACCGACCTTTAAGGTGTCGTGTCTAAATAAAACATTAATAAATAAAACCAGTACCGGTACAAAAAAAAAGAACATAACATACGGGAAAGACCCAGGGAAACCAATTTTACGATAGAAACGATAAAAAAAAAGATTAAAAACCCTGAAAACCATAAATTTCACACCTGAGCCTCAACGCACAACCCAAGCCACAGCCTGGTACCAAACAACTCACGGACCAGTATCAGTCCGTGGCCCAGTGGTTGAGGACTGCTGCTCAAGAATACATTTACGACTGATGGATACAGCTTTTTTTTTTCAAGCTGACCACTCTGTTGCAGTTACATGTTATCTAGAAACACATGTATGTAGGTAGGATTAAAGGAAGACTTTTGACCTGTAATGATTTTTTAAATAGAAAAAAAAGTACCAACCTGTGAACACCAGGATGATCAGTCTATAATCCATAAGTCCAAACTATGAAAAAAGTCATAATGTTAAACTGTTTAATGTAAAATAAATATATCTTTGCTACTATAAATATAACATATGTGTGGACGTGCAGATGTGGAAACAGATCCTTAGAAAACATTCCAGTTACCGTAAATATGTTAGATATATAAATTGTTCTTACCGATTCTTAGAAAAAAAATACTCCAAGTGCCCCTTAGGATTCATTGAGCATGACAATGTCAGAGTTTATTAGTGCTTAACTTCTGCTGTGACTGTTTAAAGATCATCCTTGTGGGTGTAGCTAAGACTAAAGGAAGTAAAACAGATTCTTCTGTGACAAATCATTTGACAAAACTATCAGGAAGTAAAATCTAAACTTAACTTGAATCTGATAGCAGCAACATGTCTCAACAAAGTTTGCGTGTGAGCAACTAAAACCTGAAAAATTAGGTGATACCAAAAAAAAGCAGGAAGAACATTTTGCAGTGAAGCAGGATAATTGGCAACAGGCCAAAAACATGACTGGGTATAAAAAGAGCATATTAGAAATGTAGAGAAGGAAAGATGGACAGTCACTAATAGTTCACCATGCCATCCACAAATGCAGGTTAAAGCTGGAAAAAAAGCCAAAATTGAGGCAAAGTGGAAAACTGCTCTGTGGTCAGACAAATAAAAATTTAAAAACATAGAAAACATAGACTCCACATTCTCTGGACTAAAGAGGAGAGAGTCCATTCAGCTGTTTCAGCTTTTTATCTGTGCTCAGTTCAAAAGCCTGCACGTCTGATATGGCAGACTCAGGGCAGATTAGCTGCTTGTTGACATTGTCAGTAAACCTTGTTAACTGAGCTACTGTGGCTGTATATCAAAGACTATAATATAAGACGGCTCTATAAGAAAAAATATTCAGGACAAGTACAACAACCTGGTTGTACAGCAGAAACTACAGAATATAGAAGAGATTAGGAAAAGTCTGATGCCACAGCAGGCTATATTCACAAAAGCAACATAAAAAAGCTGGAGTGAAAGAAAGTTTTTTTTGCTTGGCCCTAAAAAACTTAGGAACATGGTGTTTAACCAGATGCTTACTCTAAATTGCATTACCTTGGCCTCCAGTAACACTGTGAGGAATGTTGGGGTCATTTTTGACCAAGATATATAATTCAGTGTGCATATTAAACAAATACTGTACGTAGGACTGCTTCTTTGTATTTGCACAATATCTCAAAAAATTAGAAACGTGTTGTATCATTCTGGTGCTGAAAAATGAATTCATTAGTTATTTATTAGTTCTAGACTGGACTAACTACCCACTATTATCCAGTTGTTCTCAAAACTCCCTGAAATATCTTTGGGTGACCGCAAAATGCTGCAGTGAGTACTGTCAAGTCATGTCTCTGTGATTTTTCATGGGCATTCTGGCAATATTTTTCTTCAGGATAAATATTTTTTTAATATACAACGTGCAGAATGGTGACGTGCAGGAACTTCAGTGGAAGGAACTGCTTAAAAAAGGATTACAGCTTATGTGGGAAAAAAGCTTATTCTCTTAGTATTGCATTGACCATTTTTTAAACCGAGGGCAGTTTTATAGTCAATCCTGATTACCTAAACTCAAGATCTTGGTCAAAAAAAAAAATCTGTAATCTGTAATTGATTGGTAATAATTAAATGTCAACCTGCCAACGTTTCACCTCGTCACCTGCTCCTTTTAATGTTTTGAGTGCTGTTCTTTAAGGAAATAAAGCATTTGCTGGGGTTTTCCCCAGTTGCATAACTCCTCACTCCTCATAACATTTCTTTTACTTTGCCAGCTAGACATATTTACTAATTAAAACAACACAATTTGCTCAGTCACAATATTCATATCGGTTTGACGTACGTATTTTTGTATTTATAGTTTATAAACGACGCGATAAACGTGTCTAACGTTGTGTGTTACAAACCCTCATGTTATATATTTTCTCTTTTGGACACCATATTGATCAAAGCAACTGCATAAATAAAAGAAATTATGTATTTTATATGGAAAATTACAAACACATAATATATGCTGAAATATCTTAAATAAACCGACTTACCCGTTGCTTCTAAAATGTTAGTCATAATAAAGATAATATGGACAGCGTAGTAATTTTCACATCTACTTTAAAGTTGCTTTTCTGTCCACAGCAACTTTCAAATAGTAGTGAAAAACTCAAACAGATCTGATCTTACAGCCAATTAATTGTCTTTATCTTGTCTGGCATGTTTGTACTTGTTTTGTTAACACAGCTGCAGCTTAAGTGAACATACCTGGCAACTATCTGGGCAAACAACATTCTTCAGCATATTAAAAGTAGCTGTCCTGACAAATTATGGTTATCTTAGTGTATTCATACCTTGACAATTTTTTTTTTTAAATCAGATGTTAACATTATGCTTACTGGTACAGTGCAGGGTTTGAAGATGAGCCAGGAGGCATTCAGGCCAAACAGGGAATTCATTTCCTTATGATGCATGCAAAATTAACCTGGTAAAGGGGCATATGCTTCATCTATTTAGCAGCAAAGAATGCAATGAAGATGTTCAAACTGCCAAGTAGTAAACAGAATAGGGTAACAGTGATCGCATGCTGGTTGTCCTCTGTGACACTTCAGCACACAATCATAAACAGATGCTTACATTAGATAGAAACATTTGGCTCTGTTTTACTAATTTAGATTGAAGTACACATGCACCTGCCATAAAAATAAGGAATAATAATAATAACACTGAGAAAAAGTCATTAACTTTGCATATACACTAACTCCATAGTACTTCCTATGGGAGCAGCACTGGTGTAATTAAATGTATTTCCAGCAAGAGGTGCTCTAAGTCAAATGTATATATTAGCCCATTTATTCACAGTATAAGCATCATACAAAACAATTTAGAAACATACTGCAGTACCAATGTCACGATAGTTTTCACAACAATTTCCACACTTTTCAAGCATCTGTAGAGCAGTTAAACATTGAATATGCCGCCACACCCACACGCTTAGTAAGTCAGTAATCCAGGAAGTATTGTGCATGAGAAAAATACCACATGCGACGAATGTAACTGTGGATGACTATTAGGTTGGTCATTAAGTTATCCACAAACACACACACATACACCTCATTCCCCTTTCTTATCAAGGGGCCATTGCGCCTGTGCGCCCGAAGACTGGAAGAGACGGCTGGGAGATGCTGCCTTCAGTGTTTCGGGAAATTTGTACACCCATTTATCCAGAGGGAGCAGAAGTACAGAAATTCTGAACTTAAGTAGAAGTACAGGTACTTGTGTTAAAAAAATACTCAGGTTCCGAAATGAACTCAAAGTAAGAAAGTAAAGGTAGCTCCTTTAAGAAAATTCCTGCCATCTTTTTATGCAAAGTTAACTGAACCTTCTGATACATTAATGCAATAATAAAATAATAGATTGAAAATACTAACTTTATCTTAGTCTGAATTTTAATTCCAATGAATGCACTCAGCTTGAACTGGGTAGTAGAACAGAAAAGGAAGAATGATTAAAAATATATCTCTATTTTACGTTGCCTACATTGTAAATCGTGACCTTTGCCTCCAAACAGGAAAAATAGTAATGAAGAAGTTTGGATTCAGCATGCGGGGGGTGTGGGCAAAATAATCACGTCTCACAATAATTTCTATTGAGTGCTCCAGCAGATTTTCTTAGTGTACAGGCTGTGAGCAGATGACCTGTGATACTGCTGCTGCTGAGGTTCACAGTTCTTTGTGGATTTACACACCTACATTTAACAGATATTTAATGACTTGTCCTGGCTGATTTCCATCATCTTCATTCTCTTGTATTGTCAGTAAAATATCGTGTTTTTTTTGTTTTGTTTTTTTAACCTATACCCACCTCTTTAACGGGATCATTTAAATTGTTAGTGGGCTGTATGTTGTGTTAACATTTTTCTGAAATTACTCGGCACTTTGCTGGTAAAAAAAAAGTACGAGGTTCGCTTGAGCACCTGAACGCAGCACGGGAGCATCAGCGCTGTGTAGAAAAGGAAAAGAGGAGGAGGTGGAAGCAGATCGAGAAGAGGCATGAATACTATCCCCGGGATCTAAGCTGACAGGATAGGCAGAGCATCTTGTCTGCCCTCGCTCCTTAGGGGCCGACTGGAAGCGGAGGGAGGCCAGAATGGAGGAGAAGAAGCAGTTCCTTTGTGGGGTGGTGGAAGGTAAGAGCGCTCGACTTCCAGATCGACCTGTCAGATCATGTGATTTTTTTTTTTTCCTCGGGGGGCTGCTTTTAAACAGACCACCATTTGACCTATATTCACAACCGAACGTTTTTCTTTACCTACTCGAGACGTGTGTGAGGGGCGTGTGTTTAAGAAAACGGGCCTAGGTCGGATGAAAAGGGTTTTTAAAAAGATCTAGTGGTGATCAGTCAGGCTTGAAGTGGGGATGAAAAAGCAAGCAATGAAAAACGTTCAATACGGTCTTCATTGTGTTTCCTTAGGCTCCAACCTAAGGAAACACAATGAAAAAGAAGAAGAAGAAGATGAAGATGATGATGATGATGATGATGATATATATATAATGATGGTAGTGTTGACAGGACAATAAAAGAAATCACCAAAGAAGAGAAGAACTGGAATGACACAAGCTTCGAGGATACTGCAAAAGGACAGTGGGAATGGTGACACACCTGTCCCATCATTATATTCCATAACCACCACACTCACACAGAGCCAGCAAATTATGACATGGGATGAAATGAGTAGAACCAGAGCCAGAAAGAAGAACAGCTGTGAAAGGTGAAGTCCACAGTGGTTCCAGTCACATTAAGAATAAGAGTGCAGTCCTCACAAACGGCAAAGTGACTGCCCAGAAAAAACTCCCAGTCTGCTGGTAGACAAGCAGACGTTCAACATTATAGGGTCATTGGTACATGACATCAAATATTTCAAAAACCTAGTTAGCAGCTTGCTTTGAAGATACTACTTGACTACATGCATTATCTGCACGGTAATGCTCCTCTAGTACATGTACAGACAACGCAGAGACCATTTCTAAATGATACCAAGTATCATTTCTACAGCATTGTGTGAAGAGGAAACGTTCGTGTTCAACATAGAAGCCAATGACAAACGATGTGTACTGACAGACATTTATGTGATTATTTTTAATCGTCAGGGTGTAATTACTGAAAAGAAATTGACAACCTATAATAAAAAGTTGTCTCAAGTGTTTCTTTTTAATTATTCCCTGCAAAACGGCATTAACTTATTTTGTTTTTTGGGACTCAGTGTTTGCGCGAAATACACTTCTCTGTGTCACTTTTCATGCAGTAGCTTTGATATCACGCTTCAACAGTTTATTTTGTCTTTTATAGTATCACCACTCACCAGTCACTTTATTAGCTATGTCTTGCTAGTACTGGGTTGAACTGAATTAATTGTTCATGGCATGGATTCAACAAAGTGCTGGAAACAATCCCCAGAGATTTTTCGTCCATATTGACATGACAGAATCGTACGGTGGCTGTGGATTTGTTGGCAGATTGAGATCTGATGGCTGTGGAGGCTGTTTGAGTACAATGAACTCATTTTTGTTTCCAAGAAGCCAGTTAGAGATGATTTGAGCTTTTTGACATGGCGTGTTATCCTGCTGGAAGCAGTCATCAGCAGATGGGTACACTGTGGTCATAAAGGGATGGACATGGTCATCAACAACTCTCAGACAATCTGTGATATTTAAATGATGCTCAATTGGTAAGAGGTGGCCCAAAATGTGCCAGATAAATATCCCCCACTCCATTACACCCCACAAGTAGCTTGAACTGTGGATCCATGTGCTCATGTTTTCTATATCAAATTCTGACTCTACCAGATGAATATAACAGACTCATCAGACCAGGAAACATTTTTCCAATTTTCCTTTGAAAGAATTTGGTGACCCTGTGGAAACTGTAGACTCAGTTTCCTGTTTCAGTTGTCAGGTGTAGCACCTGGTGTGGTCTTCTGCTGCTGTAGCATATCTGCTTGAATGTTTGCTGTGTGTTCAGAGATGCGCTTCTGCACACCTTGGCTGTAATGAGTGATTTGAGTTAACTCCAAAAATATACAGTTCACAAGAATATAAAACAGGGAGCTGAACTGCTTTCATGTTTTTGCTTAGGGAATTTTTTTAAATGGTCACTGATTAAAATTTAAAATTGTTGCAGATTCATTTTATGTGAGTTGATTCATTGTTTGTGTACTTTTTGGTCTGTCCACCGTCTCAGCTTTATAACTCCATGAATTTCTACCAAAGTGGTGCTGCACACACATTACTTATTCCTGTACATGCTCAACCCTGTGGTGGCATCCAGCAGAGGTAGTAATTGGGTTTGGCTTGGTGGGCAGCTTTACACAGGACACATATGCAGACATGCCATACCCATGCACACCAATATAAAACCAATTCCCCAAAGGTATTTAGCAGGAGAAAGCAGTCAAAATTGTAAGTGTATCTGATTTAATTTTTACTCTGACCCATTTACTGTACACAGACACTCGCACATACACACACATTGCAGACTTATTCAAAACACAAAGGAGGAAGAGGGACACTGGAGATGCTCCCATTTCTAAGAATAGAAGCTGTGATGGAGAGTGTAGTTGGAAATGAATTATGGCTGTGCCAAACGCAGCAGGCATGTGACCACATAAGCATGGGAAGAAACATTTTGTGTAGCTGTACTTTACAGAAATGCAGCTGCTAACAGTGTCCAGTAATTCTCTGATTTGTGAATAAACGCTGCATTAATTAGGAGTTAAATGCCACACATATATGTGTATCAAACAATATTGTTAATCAATGAGCACATTGTTTTAAATTGCAATTGCATGCGCTGAAAGGTTATAGTCAAAGACCTTTTCCTTTTGTGTATAAATGTGAGACTGCAGTGTAAATTTCATGTTTACTGTTGAATCATGTGATAGCAAGTGAGGAAGTCATTGAAGATCTCATTTGAGTGTGCATTAACACAATCATCTTTTCATCCAAGTGATTCAGTTATCTGCGTGCACTCAGTTCTGTATTTTTCCTCATCAGGTTTTTATGGGAGGCCTTGGTCTATGGATCAGAGGAAAGTACTCTTCCAGTGGTAAGTCTCCAAACACTTCATCAAGATATTCGTGCTTTTTCTGCATCCCTGCTTTCCCTCTTTTGTATGCACAGTCTGTGAGCACAGGTGAGCATGAATATGTCTTCTAACCCTGGTCAGACGGGATGTTTCTGTGTCGCTGATCTTCTTTTCCCCAAAACAGTGTGGGCTCAGGAGCTGCTGACTTGATGCCTTTAGGCTGAAACCAGATCCAAACCTCTATTTCAGTGCCAAGCACAGCTTCAGAGAGAAATTACTGAGGCAGAATGATTCCATAGCAAAGGACAGCTTCATCCTCAGTGCTCAGCTATGGGTGACAGGAGGGGAAAGGAGAGGCAGACACTACATCTTGTTATAGTGGAAGGATTAAGAAAGAGGTTCAAAACATCTTCTTTTACCATCTTTGATGTTTAAACTTATTTTGCAAAGTTTTTACTCGGGTGCAATGCATTTCCAACGCTGCAGTGGGAAATTTATCAAAGGTCAAGTTATTAAAATGATAATATCATATAATTAAAGTGCCCCATTATTCAAGGGATACCTTTTATGCTCCTCTTTATTTCCTGTCATACACATCAGTGTATGACGGATATTATTACAAGATGAGCTAAATGGAAAATGGATGAGCTGATGGGCTGCACCAAGGCCCAGCATAAGTTAAATAAAGGCTAAATTTAGTCTAAGAATTAGAAATTCAAGCTTGAAATGAGCAGGTTAGCTCCCCTTTAAGTGTCCGCACATAAACTATTATCTGCTGAGCATGAAGCTCTGCAATGAAGAAGCTTTCAAGGACCATCACACTCTTCAGGTGGTTGGAGTGATACAGTGCAGTCCCAGCATGACAACAACTTAAAAACGGAAGACAAATGCTGTTTAAGCCAGATAAAATCAACGTTCTGGGTAATCAAATGTTCTTAAGAGTAAGGCTGCTATCAGAGGCAGGAATCTAATTTAAAGGCAACACTGTTGGGGTTCAAATCTTGACTAAACGAAGGCAAAAATAGCTCCTTATTGAGTGGGCCACAGCACTTTTCATTAACAGTTTGATCAGCTCACAAAGAGAGACAAGCTCTTTCAGCATGAATCACCTCCCAGTGATTTTCATGACAGCAGAGGCAGAATACTAATAGACTATTTTTCAGCACACATTCAAAGCGGCATTTTCTTGTCCATTCAGGAAGTAGCCATCAGGAACACAACAATAAAGCAACAACAGCGAGATAAATACAAACGACTGCACTAATTAACAATGAGGCAATCCCTTTTTATGTATGTTCACATTTGCCCACCTCATAAGACTGATTAAATCTTGATGTTAAGTACAAGCGGAGCAGCATAAATCCCTGTTGGGAGCTGTGACACAGTTGTGTTGCTCAGCAGCCAATAGTCACAGCCGTCTGCATCCCCAGAGAGGGTAGGTCCCCCTGCTTCTCTTCTTTCCACTGCCATTGAATGATATATGCGCATGATATATTTCCAGTTTTTTTAAGGCTCGTTGTTTGTGCTTGTTATTGTGATTTAGAAGGTTTTGGATTGTGAAAAAGAAAAAAAAAGACCTGATCAGCAGTTTTGTAAGTTGCTCAAATCTATCTATAAACTTGCACTGCATTGGGAAGATGCAGAAAACTGGGTAACGAGGCAGTGGATGCTTTATAAAGAGAATTAATTTATTTGACAAAACTTCTGCGTAGCTGCAGCTGAGTGTGTGGGCTCCAGGTTTATTTATAGACAAGCTTTTTTAGACTCCAGTGTGGGGTGCAGGCAAAAATCATACGCTGAATGTTGCGTAAGATTGGCCGTGGATGCGTGTACAGTATGTAATTGTGTGTGTGACTGTGTGTGTGACTGTGTGTTTGAGGGAGGTAGGATGCAGCTTTGTGGAGGCGACTTACCATCTGTGCAGGAAGTGAAGCAGAGAGAGATCGAGAGCACAGCACACCTACAAAATGACAAGAAAGACAAGAGCCGGTCCATGTACAGAGACAAAGCAGTGTTCATGTTTGTATATTTGTGCGTGTATGAATGATGTTGGTATTGTTTCCCTCTTAGTACTATGCTCTATTTATAATTCAGGAGGTCATTTCCTGTAACTGAGACAGCCTTGGAGACTCCCGATCGATATTGTGGATCTATTTTCTTGCAGCCAGATCCACTTTTTTTGTTTGTTTTTTTCCCCTCCTGTCTTCGCTCTTAGCGCCAATTCTGTCTCTATCACGCTGTCTCGCTCCATGGGTTGGATGTTGAATGATATGTACGCTTACACAGAGCAAGTCCAGCACGATATGTTGAAGTGAAGAAATAATGCAGAAATACACCAAAGCAGCTGATTTTGCAGAGTGTGATTTCCTAATGACGTCATCCATTCTTTTCTGCTGGCAGACACACCTGCCTACGGTAATCTGCACAATTTGTGAAGATAGCTACAAATTCCACATTGGTCTGTTCTTGCCTCATTGTTTTGTCATTGTCCTCCAGCTTCCTTTTCTTTTTTCTACACGATACCGTCCCTTCTTTCTTTGTCCTCTAGCATGTCTTTGCTGGGGCCTTGATTCAGATTATTTCACTATTATTAGTTGGGGCCATTGATATATTCTGAACCATTTATCCGGTAACTTGTCATAAACTTTACTAGGATGTTTTTGTTTGAGGTTGTCTTTTCTGTGCCCAGTGCAAACATTCAAGTCACAAATTACTAGATTGCTGCTACTTTTCTTGAATTGTTTAAATTGTATGCAATACCTAAAATCGTGCACAGAAACCCAAGTCCTGCCTCACCCCTGAAACTTCTGCCTGAGCTCAACCTCTAGCTTCAAAATATATAAGATGAGTCAAGTGACTAACAGTTAAATATACAAAATATTTATGGTGGTTTAATCCATATTCAGTCATTTAGAAGTATGGATTCATGAACCGCACCAAACAGCAGTGACTCTAATTCATACCTAAGTGTGAGCTACTCCCTGTCATGGTCCTGGGTCATGTGACCCAGTATTCTGAGTTTCTTGATGATTTTGTTATTCCTTTCAGTCTAGTTTCATTTCAGTTTATCTAGTTACATTCTGTCATGCCTAAGTTACAGTTTTAATTCATGATTTATCAAGCTCCCCATTTGTCTCATGTGTGAAGTTTTCTGTGTTAAGTCTTCGTGTGTTTATCTGTCACGTTTCATGTCCAAGCTTTCTTTGTTTGTCAAGTTCGAGTCATGTCTGGGTCTCGTTATGTTTCCCGTTTTATTTTGAAGGATCCTTGTGTTTTTTGTTTATTGTATTTAGCTTCACGTCCCCTGTCCTGTCATTATGTTAATTGTTGTCAGCCGTTTTCCCCATGTGATTCCGCTTCCCCCGATCATTCCTTATGTGTACTTAATCCGTGTGTTTCTGCTCGGTCGGTGTCAGATCGTCTGTTATCCTCACCTCATCTTTTCATAGTTTCCGTTGTTGTGTCACTGTTTCATAGCCTGCCTAGTTACTCTGTGTTCATAGTTTTTTCATAGTTCTTTCACAGAGTGTCATAGTCTCCTTAGTTTTCCCAGTTTCAGTGTTCTCTAGTGTTTTTGTCATGCCATCAGCCACAATAAAGGCTCGCTTTATTTTTGGAAACCTAGTTCTGTCTCCACCGTGTCTGCATGTGGGTCTACCTCTTCTTCACACCGGGACACCCCACCGTGACACTCCCAAATACAAATGTGGTATATGGGAGAGTAACTGTAACTTAACTCTAAGGAGTATTATTATTAAAAAACAACCAAAAATTCAAAAACTGCAGCCCAGCAGGCTGCATGATGCTGCACTGGTTAGAACTGGCACCTCACAGCAAGAAGGCTCCTGATATGAGTCCCAACTCTGGCCTTTTTGGAATTTACTCTAATTGTCACTCGAGCCATCTTTTAATTTGTTAAGCTTTTTTTTCACTCCATGGCTTCCTGAAACTAAAAGCTATTCAACCAATTGAATAACTATGCAGGTTTCCTTTGAGTATTCCAGTTTCCTCCTGTAGTCCAGACACATGCATGTTAGATTAACTGATTATTCTACACTGACCATAAAGTGCTTTGAGTCTATATAAGTGTGTGGTTAAAAAAGTGACTTGAGTGAGAAAACACTAGATAAATGCAAGTACATTACATTACCATCCTATGGTGAGTCACAGCAGCTGTGATTTTTCAGCAGCTTTTTTGTTTCCTGGCTCTGCAAAACTGTGAGTGTGAGCATTGTGACAACATGTGACCCATCTGGTCATGTCTTTCTCCATCAGGATGCAGCACTGGGGGTTGAACACCTACCTGTACGGTCCGAAAGATGACCTGAAACATAGACTGCTGTGGAGAGAAGTCTATTCTCCTGAAGAGGAGGGTAAGGACCTCTAACCATAGCAAATTTTCACTCATGTGGGCATCCATGGTTTCCTGAAAGCTGTAAAACCAATTTAATCTATTTAAAGGGGAACCACAAGGGTACAAGTACAATCAGACTATTGATTCATTGTACACTAGTATAGCAGAACGTCTCTGACACATTCTGAAATTTCCCTTTTGGCATTAAATGTATGTTTCATTGTGATCATAAAGGCGTCTACAGTTTTTATGATGTCCATTATATTTTTTATTGCACCTTTTACTGCGAGAGTCAAGCTAATTTCCACAAGGATACATAAAAAGAGGGCAAGGGAAATGCCAGTACACATTATACCGCAGCTCAGGATTTAGTATGTAATCTTGTCATATAAAAAAAGTGAAAACAAAATATTCAGACATCTTTAATCTGTGTTTAAAAACATTTTTGTCCTGTTTTAAAATTCATATTTAGTATTTTTCCACTTTTCTCATCCTCTCAGGTCAGCTGCGTACTCTCATTGTAGAGGCCCAGTCGAGAGGCCTCAGGTTTGTTTACGCGCTGTCTCCTGGTCAGGACATAGTCTTCTCCTCTTCCTGTGACTTGACTCTACTTAAACGCAAGCTAAGACAGGTAGGCTACACAAGCTCATCTACTACAGAAGTTTCATTGATTTCTGTACTCTTTAAACTCAACCTCATCACTCTGTCCAGGTATCAGACCTGGGTTGCCAGGCATTTGCCATTCTGTTCGATGACATTGATCACTCCATGTGTCAAGCCGACAGCGAGGCCTTCACTTCATTTGCCCACGCTCAGGTCACAGTAACCAATGAGATTTATCGGTTCCTGGGGGAACCGCCTGTCTTCCTGTTCTGCCCTACAGGTAGGCTTGTAGATTGAGGACTTGTTACAGGACTGAAAATTATACAAAAAAATGTAACATGAGCACTTTTTATATTTGCCTCTTCATTAAATATCACTGCTTTTCTCCCTCTCTGTGTAGAGTACTGTGGTTCTCTCTGTTCTCCCAGTGTATCCAAGTCTCCCTACCTGCAAACTGTGGGAGAGGACCTGCTGCCTAACATAACAGTAATATGGACAGGTAAGATGTATATTTGTTTTTTGTTTTTTTTATTGTGACCCTGTGAACTACAATTTTATTGCTGATTTCATATTATTTTATATTTATAGTACTTGAAGCACTGTCTGTGTTCAGCCATGACAAGTTTTACTCAATCTGTGCCACTTGCATATTGCAGATATAATCTTCATTGCTCAGAACAGTGGCTTTTGTTTCACTAGTGAGACCTGCAGCAGGTCTATAGGCCTTGGGTCATGTTGACAATGGCACTTGTCCAATTTAAAAGAATAGAATTCGCTGGTTAGCTAACTTATATGGTGCTCTGACATTGTTTTATATGGACAGTATATGCATGTAGTGTACCTGTTTTTTTTCTGTGCATTTCCTTAATTGCTTATCTGTTATTGAACTTGATTCTGCTTTCTTGTTGCTGAAAACTGTCACAATTTACTACTACAAAATCCTTCTAAACAGGCGGTGCTGGAAATATGGGGCAGGAAGTCCGTACTGTAGTTCAAAAATGAAAATGAAAAGACCAAATAGGGCACAAAGAAACCAAACTCAGATGAAAGGCTCAAAACACAAGTGATTAGAAACACAAGGGAGTTGCAGCAAGAGCCTGATAGATTGACACTAGAGAGGGAAGGCCTGTAACCTGCAGGTGAAGTCATGCATTTAGGAAGGTGGGAGAAGAAAAACGGGAAAGAAAAAAATGCAAAAGCTCACATGAGAAACTAACCTTCAAAGTGAAGGAGGGAGTAAATCGAAAGAGAGACAGAATGAACTCAGACCTCACCAAAAAAGAGGGGCTGAAGCAGAAGGAACAGAAGGAACACAGAGAAAAACCTTCAAAAACACAAAAGCACCGAAAAGTTTAAGATTCATAATAGAATTTATAGCTCATTACAAAGCCCATAACGTTAACTGGAACAGACACAAATTTGTATTCCAATGATTTAATGTGATTTGGAGCAGAGCCAGCAGCCCTTCTAGTTTGAATGAGAAACAACCAGTCCCTCCAGGAGGACCAGCTGAACAGGGACATTGCTCTGCATGCCAAATATGCATCAAAGCTTGTAGAAATATTTTAGGTGCGTGTCATTAAAACGTACTGTAAACACCTTGTAACTCCAGTATTTCACAGTAACATTGTTATCTGACTGTAGGTTTATTTATTTAGCTGTCCTAACGTAAACCTCTTAAATGGAAAATGGTTAACAGATTTTTGAGCACTGGGCTTTCTCTTTCCACAGGCAGTAAGGTCATTTCCAGGAAACTCTCACTGGAATCCCTGGCTGAGGTGGAGTCAGTCCTCCAACGCCCCCCACTTATCTGGGACAATCTGCACGCAAATGACTATGACTCCAGACGCCTGTTTTTGGGGCCCTTTAAGGGTCGAGAGCCTCAGCTTAAGAACCATCTCAGGGGCCTGCTGCTTAACCCCAACTGTGAGTTTGAAGCCAACTACATCCCGCTGCACACGCTGGGAAGCTGGCACAGAGCTGGGAAAGAGGATACGAAAGGTGAGGAATCCAACTGAGGGAAGGCAGATGGAGTGAGGGAGTATGATGAGACAGGAGATGTCCTGAGTTAATAAACTAATATTGTCTCTGCCAGACCACATCCATGTACAGTTAGTCCCATCGCTTCAGGAGAAATGTTTAATAAGCCCGTGTTGCTTGGCAACTAGCATCATTTTGACCACCAGACAGCCATTGTGTCTGATATTACCTACCAAATAAGCAAAGTTAAAGCTCCATCTGTTGTTCTAAAGTCACTTGTTAAGCTTTCAGCCTACACAGTTTCACCAGCCTCAATCTGCCTTTATTGTAAAAGCTGTTAAAACATTGTGACTTTAAGTCATTTCATTAGTCTTTCTCACACGGTGTATAATAAGTTGTGTGTTCGAAGTGTAATGTAAGAATTCCTGTCACGCATCTGCAAAAGTGGGGCTCAGCATCACATGAATTTGATATGTTGTTCATATTCATTGCATCTCATTTACCATGAGAGTAAAATGCATTAGAGCACAGGCACACAGTTTTTTTTTGTTTGTCGCGGGGGGAGGGGCAGGGAATTGGTTGGATAATTGTCGAAACAGAGAAGCAGTGTAGCGTGTGATGTTCTGAAGACTGGGTGGGGGAGAGGTGATGATTGAGGAATAATTGCACGGTGTGATGGAGGAGGAAATGAGGAGAGAGCCCGGTCCCTCTGCGGAGGAAGAACTGAGCGGTAGGCTGGAGGACAAAAGAGGCTTTCAGAAGAGGAGATGAGAAAATTTTAATTGTTACGGCAGGTTTTGTTGTGCAGACCTGTAATAATTTCCTTATAGTGTTGTGTAAGCTAATAACCATTACAGAACGAGTATGCAAGGTGTGGCTGTTTTTGGTTGTCAATGCATTGCTGTGTGTCCCCCAGATGAGGAGTGTGAGTACTGTCCTGATAGAGCTCTGTCTGCTGCACTGAAAGACTGGATGGAAGAACTCAACCAACCTTTACAAGCTGGTAATATCTATCTATCTATCTATCTATCTATCTATCTATCTATCTATCTATCTATCTATCTATCTATCTATCTATCTATCTATCTATCTATCTATCTAT
>NW_005187614.1:992427-1004360 GCF_000239375.1 Pundamilia nyererei
TATCTATCTATCTATCTATCTATCTATCTATCTATCTATCTATCTATCTATCTATCTATCTATCTATCTATCTATCTATCTATCTATCTATCTATCAGTGTAGTGTTGTTACTCAAACACAGAACCTGTGCGTGTTTTTTATTTCCATGATAATTGTAGGCCGGCAGAACACAAGGACAGACCAGCGTGCCTCTGTCCCAACATCTCACTGTAAAACTCCTGACAGATCTGACTGTCCTTCCACCTTCAGAGGAACCTCTACTGTGGCCAAACTCCCAGTCTTCCCCCTGAATTCCAGCTCCCCTCCGTCCTCACCCACTAAAGTCAGTGGGGAGAGGGAAGGACGAGAGTGGGAAAAAAGGAAATCATACCAGTCTTGCCAACCGATCCAGCAACCTCCAGGAACTAAGCCTGGAGCACCTGCGGCTGGAGGTCGGGGACAGAAAGCCCAGGTTCGTGGGCTCTGCGGTGGGAAAGGTCTGCTAAGTGAGTCGCAGGTGCGGCTGCTGGTTGGTCTTCATTATCTCCCTCACGAGCACGGCCCATCAGCCCAGAAGCTACTGCAGGATCTGACCTGGCTGAAAACAAACTGCCAGCTGGTCAGTACTAACAGCAAGAAGGCAGCACCTCAAAAGGTCGGTGAGGATTATGAGGGGAGTTTTTGTTGAGGTACTTGGATTGGTCGTGTACGTTACACGTGAGAAAGAACAACATAATGTTTTTTTTTACTTTGTCCTCAGGTTGATGAATGGCGTGGGCGGGCCTCCAGGTTTCTTTCTCTGTGTGAAGACATAGCGCAGCTCCACTGCAGTGTCGTGGGTGGGAACAACAGGGCTGTGCTCTATGACCTTTACCCTTATGTGTGGGACTTGAGGAACACAGCTCTGGTGGCAAAGGCATTTATATGCTGGCTTGGTAAGGACAGAAGCAATATACTGCTATACTATCAGTGTGACGCACTGGACTCTGCACTGGTTTGATCTTCCCTGCTGTACGAGAATGTGCCATGAGAATGAGGCCATTTAAGTACATTGAACTCATATTATCACATTCAAGAAACACCAAAATGGTGCGTTGTCCTGCTGGAAGCAGCTGTCAGAAGACGTATCACTGTGGCCATAAATGGATGGACATGGTTAATAACAATACTCAGGCAGGCTGTGCCATTTAAATAGGAAAAACTTCCCCACACTCTTACACTAAGGCTACCAGATAATGCAGGATCCTTCCTTTCATTTTGTTTACACCAAATTCTGACTGTAACATTGGAATATTGTAGGAGAAATCAACTCATCAGACCAGGCAATAGCTTAACAATCTTTTATTTGTCCAAGTTTGAACTGTAGCTGTACTTTCCTGTTCTAAGCAGACAGGATTGCTTCACTTAAAATCACTTAAACTTAAATTTGTGAGCTGATCAGATATTTGTGTTAATGAACTGAGACAAGCTTAGCTGAAGGAAGTGGACAGGGAGTTATCTATATATAGACAGATAAATAGATCGCTATCAGGTCTTTAAGTGATGATGTGACGAATCCTACTTCCGGGTCTAAAGTAGTCTGCGTTTAATATGGCTTTTGTGTTGTTAACATGTTTAATGTTTTGTATTTTCTGCTATTTAATCTCAAAAAGCTCCTACAACAGTCAGTGATCACTGTTGACCTCCCTCGGCTTTTATTACCGCTAATCATTTATTTAAGCTCAGTTTTTAAAACCTTAGGATGTAACTACAGCCCAGCCCATGCAGCAGTATATGAATGACTAACCTCGTATTGTGGATGGATTATCTCAGTTGTTCTCCTGGCTGAAGTTTGGTCCTTTTACAGCATCCTGCCATGCGATTACATTTGTTCCTGACCACTGAGAACACTCACGTTAACTTTTATCGAGTGGAAAAAAAGTTAGCTTGCTTATATTATGCTAACATAGCTGTGTCGCTAGCGGTCACGTAGCACATCATTATATACCAGCTAGCCAAACTTCAGTAACCCTACAAACGTCACTGCTGTTTAGTTTTTTGTCTTCATTTATGTTGGAAGTGATAACAGAGCTGTACGTTTTAATTTGTTTCCAAAACCCCGCAGTCAGGACATGCTATATTGTATTTAGATAGAAGCTAGCGAGCTAACTCCCTGCTAACTTCTAACTCCGTTAAATGTCATAAATTCCGTTTTCATGGATGCCTGTATGTTAAACTCAATTGTTACACCTGGTAGAGCAGAACGCTGATCATTTTATTAAAGATGAAAGACTTTAGACAGTTTTTCAACTGGTGAACGTTTGATATATGGACCTGCAGCGGAGTTTAGGCCCAGACACGGCTAGTGACGTCAGACTTAACGACCAGATAGATAGCTATAGATAGATATACATGTAGAACGGCAGAATGTTCACTCCTGTTTCTTGCTTTAAGGTATTAAAGGAGGAAGTTATTTGTCGCTCACATTCAAACAAGTTTCCACTGAAATTCTGTGCTGTTACAGCTATCCCACAGCAATTGTGCCACATGTGAGGTACAGTTGTTACACAATGTATTTCACTTGAACTTGAGAAAGTACAGACGTGCCCACTTAACTGCTTGCAAAGTGCTTTGTCTGGATGTGATAATTAGGTTAAGTTAATTAAAGAATACTAGATAAATAAATATTACAGTGCTACCCTACAGTAGCAGAACAGAGCATAACAGCATAGTAGAAGTATACCACTTGGTCCTAGTATACTAGAAGCACGCTGCAGTATATAGTTTACCATGCTATTGAACTGATGTTATATTGAGAAACTGTGTAGTATTATAGTGCTATAGTGTAAGAGCTCAACATAATATTCTGCTGTAGAATACAATAATAGTATACTATAGTATTGTATAATATTGCATGTAACAGATTACTATTGTTTTGTGTATCCAATAATAATTTATCTACTGTCCAGTTGTATGATTACTATTTTAGTCGTATGCCCTATAGTCTCTGCTCTATTATTTATAGCATTATATAATGTAGCACATACTATATACTGTACTGTATTCAGTACTTATGTTAAGAGATGACACTGGTGGAATCAGCGGTTTTGTAGATTATTGCCAGTCATTGTCTGTGGCTCATTTTTCTCTTACGCTCTAACGTGCCCATTTACTCACTCAGATGGACGAGTGTTGAGTGACAGCTCTGCCCTCGGCTCCTGGAGGAACTGCTTCCAATGTGAGTAAGCCTGATCTCTGATGGTCTTTAAACTTTTTGTATCTGCGCCTGAAATAAATTACTACAAAACTCAGTCATTACTCCTCAGCTCGAGCTCAGTGGAGCCCAGCTGATAGGGAGGACTGAATTTTTTATGACAAGTTTATTTCAGCGAGCGTCTCTTGTGGTGCTGTAATGCTGTAAAGCTCTACAGTTTTATGCTCGACATAAAATTTTCAAGCTGCTCGATCATTCTCCATGTGCACTGGTAACTTTTCTGGTATTTCACTGGCCCTGAACATGTGATGTAGCCTGTCACATATGATTGTTTTTTTCTGTGTTAGGGTGTGGGAAGACCACGGGAGCGGACCAATTGGGAGTAGAGTCTGAGCCATGGGCGTTCAAGGGGGGTGTGTCAGGGGAGGTGCAGGTAGTGTGTTATATTTCAGATGCCATTCGTGATGTATCTCTTCTTAAATTCTTGATAATATTTTACTCTGCTCTATCAAGTCAAGCCCCCTAAAACTGCCTAATGTGTGTGCATGTTTTTTTCCCCATGTTGTGTGCAGATGCTTCTCCCAGTAGGGAGCAGCAGTGAACTTTTTACTCATCCTCCTCCTCTCTTCCCTACCACTCGCCTCTACAACATCAGGCCCTACCACAGCAAAGACAAGGTAGTCTCACCCACACACAGAAACTCTTGACATAGCACAACTGGCAAAGAGGTTAAACAAAAGGGGAATTGGAAAGTCATGTGTTAGCTTTTACAGTTGCATTAAACAATCAAGGAGCAAACCAGTAGATCATGTAGGTGCAACATTTATGGAACTTTCAGGTGGAAATTTAAATTGTTAAAAGTCGTAGATTTTTAGTTCAACATTTAAACATTGGTGTGGGAAGACACGTGGTTTAATGGTTGTGTACTTAGGTGGAGCTGTATCGAATGGTCCGCCAACTTCACCTGAGGACACAGGGTGGGCCAGAGTCTAGTGCTGCTCATCCAGATGTCATAGGAGACAGGTGTGTCTGCGTGTGAGAGAGAAAAGAAACTCAATCAGGAAATGTGCAACGATTTGTCAATTACTGTGTCAAATCAATAACACTTGATTTCACTCTCTTAGATGTCTTGGACCATGCCTAGCTTTGTGCCCCGAGTACAGCTTCATCTTGGAGGATGAGCTGGGCGTTTGCGGCTGTGTGTTAGGCATCTTGGATGTTCGCTCCTTTGCCAAGCGGTGCCAGGCCAGCTGGATACCCGCCATGAGGGACAAATACCCACCAAAAATGAACGGCACACATCCAAACACCCAGGTGAATACGTGGGTTTTACCCTCTCACAAGAAGTCAGTTAAATCTCTCTTTTTAGTTGACACCCTATGCTGAAACATAAATGCTCACAGAGTACACAAAGCTATAAACATACCCGACAGTCCAGTTTTACATTACGCACATTAACTTAAGACTTATGAGTACCTGCTGTCACACCATCTGGATTCCTCTGTGCAGGGCAATAAGTCGCTGGGAGTTAGGTGGAACACATAGGTAGACAAAGACATTGACATACGCACACACACACACACACACACACACACACACACACACACACACACACAGACCAGATTTAATGATTTAATTTAGTATGTGTCTAAGGGCCACCTGCAGTATTCCTTCTGTCTTTAGTGGGCCTGTTTTCTGTATCAGCGGGTTAGTGTGTAAACTTGCGAACGGTGCATTCAGATTTACCAGCTGCTGCCATGTGAATGTGACTAATTGTTAATAAAAAGAGAAATGCAGAAATATGGCAAATATGGGGAAGGTAAGGATTTAAGTGCTTTAAAATACAGAATGGTTATTGAGAACTGAAGTACAGTAACGCACACGGCTGATGTTGTTTTTGCCCATCATCACTATTCAGTGATCTCTGGCAAAGAGCCAAGCATAAATGGTGGTGAGCAGCAGACAGAGTCAAACTCTGACATGTGTGGAGGATTCATTTAGCCGCTCTGTGCGTCACAGAGCAAACTGACAGCTATGCTGTGGATCATTCACACGTCAGCAGGCAGCCACAGGTGCAGACAAATTTAAAGTTTACCAGCTGAAAGCTTTCGTCACATGTAAACTGGCTAGGGAACAAGAATGTTCGATCTAGGAATCCATCGGTTAGTCCGCTCAGTTGGGAGGGCTGGCACCTTAAGAGGCTTCCAGTGTAGCCAGTAGATGTCCACGCCAGCGCCTCCAGTTCCATCGACTGGTCAGTGTTTACAAATGCAGCAAAATGAAAACAAAGAAAAAACGATTGTCAAAATCTTGGTTTTAAGCTTGCATTTTTCTCTCCACAGGGACTGTTTACTAACATTCAGCCATAGTATGCTCAAATTTGATTGGTCAGGAATACAAGTGGGTTACAAATGGGTTAAAGAATCTACCAAAAATGGTCTCCCTCATCGACCGATGCTACATATTCATAAGCATTTATCTGTTTATAGAGAACATTTAATTATTTTCCCCCTGTTTTGTGTCACATAGTTACATATTACTAGGGATGGGTACCGGTGTCCGGTGCCATGATGGCACCGGTTCAGACATAAACGGTAGTAACCAGACCGAAAAGCAGCGCACATTTCGGTGCTTTATTTCGGTGCTTTTTTTCCTGAGCTGTGATACACTTCTAGCCAATCATTTTACGTTTCCCAGGATAGTAGGCGGGGCCAGGTACGTACGTTCTTTTAGAGCAGAGCTACAGATTAAAAATGTCCAAGGCGAAGCGGTCAAAAGTCTGGCTGTACTTCACAGCAAAATATGCAAACTCAGCAGCAACAAGTGCTTTAAGCTGATACTGTGATACTGTCAAAGGAGGTAACACCTCGAATCCGATGAAACACCTGGCGACGCATAGCGGTTTTTTTAAAAGCCGAGAAATGCGCCGTATTTGATAGCTTGCTGCGAGACCTCACACCGTGCACGTTGGGTGGGTTGCCAGTTATCGGACCCGGAGCAACATCCCCCAAAAACCCGAAGAATAGAGTCCTGGCCCCTAGCCCTGCCAGTGTAGCAGAAATGATGATGATGAAGATGCAGCAGCCGTTCTTCTCTGCGTGAGTAACTTAATGTTGTTCATGTGTAATTTACGTTGAGTAGGCTAACCACGTTATTACATTAATGCATGTAAGGTGAACTAGCAAACATCATCCTAGCTACATGCGGTTGTCCTCTTGTTTGATGGCAGATACTCCCTTCACCCTGGCCAAAAAGGCTAAAATGACCAAAGAAAAAGTGGGTAACAGCTGAACATGAGAGGTTTTTGGACAAAGTTTGTGTTTTTTTCCCCCATTGTTTAAGCACTGCTTCCAGCCAAGAGTGATGCCATATATGCCCCATAGCTGCAGAAAAGGCTAAGATTGTTATCTTTTTACAAAAAAAAAACAAAAAAAAAAAACAGCTGAACATGAGAGGTTTTTGGACAAAGTTTGTGTTCTCCATTCTTTAAGCACCGGTTCGAGCACCGTTTAAGCACCGGCACCGTTTCAAAAGTACCGATTTGGCACCGGTATCGGATAAAACCTAAACGATACCCATCCCTACATATTACTGGTATGTTATACAAATAGCTGCTTATTACATTACCTCACTTGAAATCTAGTTGCTGTTAGCTAACTCAGTTCCAAGAAAAATGCTTATCAGCTTCTGAGACAGGAAGTACATTAGACTCATCCCAGAAGTCTTTGCATATAAATATAAAAGCTGCTGATCAAGGAGTGTCTGCTGGGGTCACCAGGCAGTACTTGTACACTTAAAATGTACCGTCAGCAAATCTTAATTTGTAATGATAATTAGTGTTTTACTGTGTGTTTGTATTCATTGTAAGGTTTTAAGGTTGCTGGGTAACTGGAAACGAGTCTGGTACCAAACGTGCCTAATTGGTAACATCTAGTGGCAGCTGGAGGAAGAACAAGCTTCTGCAACATGTGAAAGTGCATCTGTGTCTCTGCTCTCCTTTGTGCAGGACCTGATTCAGCTGATGGAGGAGGATCAGGGCGAGTACCCAGACTCGCTGCTCTACCACTTTCCCTCGCAGTTGCGACTGGACGCCCTGCCCGAGCTGGTGGACATCAGCATCAGCCGCACCCTGCTCACCGCCCTCCTCACTGCGCTAAAGGCCAATGGTAAGCTCCACGTGTGTGTTTGCGAGTGTGTCTTTTGTTAAATAAAACTCTGCTGCATATATTAGCATGAATCCGTATGCACTTATACCCTCAAGGATAAGTAAAAGGATTAGAGGATGAGAAAAGAGCAGAAAAGACATGTGGAGGGTGGAAGAATACTCCAATAATGCAAGAAGGGTTTAAGGGAAAAGCTACCTGTAGTTGTTTTCACACCATTAAATATGAGTTATTAGTTGTAATTGCTGATTATGTTGCTTCTTTAGACTGTGTAAAGGGATTTTGTTATGTAAGTCTGTTATTTATATGTTGCTTGTATATTTGTATGATTTATTCTTGGAGAAAAACTGATCTGACTGCCTCTTTGCTTTGCCATTTTTGCACGGTGTGTGTGTGTCTAGGTTCTCAGGGTGTGTTCTGTGAGGTGCAGCCAACAGACCGTCAGAGGCTGGAGTTCTTGACTAAACTGGGCTTCCTGGAGATCCTCAGGGGAGAAGCCAGAAGCAGGGAGGGGGTGGTGCTGGGACGGCTGCTGTGAACATAGAACACACAAAACACTCACATGATCTCACACACACAGGCACACAAACACACACACACCACGACAAACAACAAAGACATTTGCACTGATGTGGTAGATACACAAAGGCACTTATGCACAGAAAGGTGTTAGAAATGCAGTGTGCACGGCACAGACATAAACAACTGTGCTTTGCCAAGAAGTGAGGTCCATATTTTTCTCCATCAAGAGAGGAAAACTTATTTTGAGTGACAATTCTGGATTCCTTTGAGTCTGTGTGGCAGTAATGGGGATCAACCCAGAGCTTTTGGAGGGATTTACAAAATATAAAATAAGCTTAGAGTTTAAACCTTTAGCAGGGCTGTGCTAATCTCTCTCAGATTCCATCCACGACTGAGGATTAGAAGATTTCTCAAAGAAAGTGAGCAACAGAAGAGTTTGAGATTGTAGCGGAGTGCTTGATCCAAGCAGCTCTGTGGGCCGTAGGTCTTTTCATCATACATGTATGCATCTTTTTTTTAAAGCTGGAATAATCAGTGTTATTGAGTTTTTTAGTACTTTTTCTTATTTGCTTATTTTTGCGGAGTTTTAAGCTGACAACACTACTAGTTTGATTTGTTTGCACCGCTTTCATCAGGTTAATTTTCTGAAATTGCAGCCATGCATTGTTGACAAAAAAAAGAAACCTCTTTGTACTCTACCTGCTCTCTGTCCAAAGACTAATGCGTCCAATTATTTCTTAAATATAGCCATAGTAATGTTTTGGGAGTCTTGGGCTTAGGAGTGCTGATTTCATTGCCAGACTCTTCTACACATACAATTAGCTACACAGGATCCTATTTAAGCTTCTATAGCTTGCCCAGAGTTGCTGTGCATACAAAACACTTTGCACACTACCTCCACCCTAGCTCCTCCTTTCAGCTTGTGTCTGGCATAATTAGTACCATATCTGTGGTCTTGGTGATGCTTTTCCTGCCTTAAATTTTCCATGCGTACACCCGAAAAAGGCAAGAAAGTCCCAGAAACAAGCCATGCTGCCCAACAGAAGTTACTGCAGATGGAAATAACTGTGTTCTTTTGTATAAAGTGGTCCCGACTGAGGTGATATTTAATGTAATGACCGAGCTTGGTGCTGGTAGGCAGATGTTGTCAGCTTTGGACTGAGCTAGACGTGCCTGTCTCCCTGCTTCCAGCGTGCTAAACTAGCCGTAGCTTCATATTAACCACTCACGGAGCGTGTTGTCAATCTTCAAACTACTTCTAAGTCAAGATGAAATAATCCTTTACAAAACCTGCCCAGGGAAAAGCTTCTGTGGCTAACCTAGCGTCCTCCTCTCTTCGCTTTGTTTATAAATGGTCGTTTTCTTTTTCCTGTTTAAATTTAGGATGTTTTCCAGTGCCTGTCCTGCTGGTTTAAAAAGTATGCTAACATCAAATCAGAACTAGGCTGGCATCACTGTTTACACTCGCTTAGATTAGATGAATGTTTACGTGCATGAAGAACAAAAAACTGTGTGGCTGTTCAGAGAATAGGGACACAAACAAATACCATTGTACTGGCATGCTTGAACATACATGATTTTTTGTGGACAGCCATTGTAGCTGTTATGACGTAGGAACAAAACAAGAAAATGCAAACGCATGCGTGCTAAAATTCATTAGAAACACAGTAACACACACTCAGACACATACACAATCTAAAGTTTACACATATTTGAGTGACAAAATTTATACAGCTGTCAGATCTTACAGACATTGTCAGTGTGTAAAAACCGCTACACACTGGCCTAGGTGGTGGTACGCGTGTGTATTTTGTATGAGATGTATGCATGTGTGAGTGAGTGCCAAAAAAATACAAACCAAGACAACTTTGTGGTTCTGCCTCTATTCTAAACAGCAGTGAACACAGGTCTGTCTCATCATTACATAGATGTTGTTTCTACAACTTTCTATGACTATTAGTAAAATACAATTATTGCTTTTCCAGGACTGTTACTGCAACTGGCCAATCATGTTGTTGTGATGTCATAGCTTAAAGACTTATGAAAAGGCAGTTAGGAAGTCAGACAAAAGCGCAGAGAGCCAGAAAAAGGAGAAAGATAAAGGGCACGTTATGGTGCTTCACTGTGTTAACCACAGGACTTTCACCCAGGACTCTGGGGTTTATGTTGCACATGAAACCAAAAGCCATTGATAAATCATCATCGTTTGACTAAGCGGCCCACCCTCTTCATTTTTTAAAGTTAAGTTAGAATTATGCAATTAAACAGTTTGAGAAAATGTTGGAGTTATCAAAACATTAACCAGATGTTGGAAAGCCTTTCAAGAAGCCCTGAAGGTGTCACTTCATGACACCACAAGATTGTGATTGGTCAGCAGTGGTGGGCCTGAAGCATCGTCATGTATAATGTTCCAAGTACAGTTGGTGATTTCCAGCTTTGCGATTAACACACACACACACACACTTGCGCCCGTGTGCACATACAAACACAAACACACACACTCATTCTAAAAAAGCACAATGACACTCACAATCAAATCTTCAACTTAAAGTATGTAGAACTATGAATGTTCTTTTTTTGTAATGCAGCTTAAGAAGACGCAACTACTGTTTGTGCAGGTATTTATATTTCTACTTTTTTTAACTATTATGCTCGATCAATCACAGACTGAAAGGCACTTTTGTAAGTTTCTTCTTCTTACCAGCTTCATCAGCATTGTCTGTTAAGTACTTCATGTAGTCCCAGATCTGATAATTGTGTAGAAGAGTAAAAAAAGGCAGCAAAATATGCATGATGTAGAGGAAATCTTTAGAGAAGATGTCACATTGTTTGTTGCAGAACGCTGTTGTTTCACCTTTATGGAAATTCAGTGTTATTATTATTTTTTTCTAATATACTGTAAAAGTGCGTGTGTGAATGTAGGCGTGCGTGTTTGGGGTGATGATGGGAAATATATGTACGTGAACAATCTACACAGGCAACATGGAGCACTGTGAAAAAAGAAAGCGTAGTGAACCACAATGTTTTTGATTTGGGAGAATTTTTAACAAGTGTCATAAGAATAATAGTAATAATAATAATGATAAAAGTAATAATAAAAGCAGTTGCCTTTAAATTCCAGGCCTACGCAGCTGACCACAGCTAAATTCAGCATCTCAATATCCAGTTTCCTGCCTGCATTGAGCAACATGTATGGTCTGTGTTTACAGTGAGTTCCAGTGGAGTGCTGTTGTATGTCTATGCAGGGTAATGAACGAGTTGGAAAAAAAAAAACCTACCAAAAAAACAAAAAACAAACTAGAATTCAGTCTGTGTTTTTATTGACAATAACAGTAAAACTGTCATTTAAAAAAAACAAAAAACAACCATGATTTTATTGAATTGTTGATTTTCATGCTTATTAAAAGAGGTTTTCTTTCCCTTTAAAGGGCCTGTTTCTGTCGGCTTTGTGTGTCATTTGAGGAAAATAATACAGGGGGCTAATCAGAGTGGAATATTTGACATATTTAATAGAAATGGTCAGGTTTGAACACATAAATTTATGTAAAGACAACTGAACAATTCACTACTGTGCCTTAATTGCCACACTGTGGGCAAAATATAGAATGAACTCCTTAAAGTGTTCAGTAAAGTGTTCACCATCTTTAACAAGCCTATGCTGACATGAGAATGTTTACCTAAAACTTTTATGGTCTACTCCATCCAGCTAACAACATGACAGTCCAGATACAGTACTGCGTACACAGGTATGTAGAACTATGAACCTTTATGCTCATCTGCGCTCTCCCTTTCTTCAGTGTTTCCAGCTTCCCATTGGCTTCGCAACTGCAGGTTGCGTTCAGGAGCTCTCACTTGACCAATCGGGATGCGGTACGCTGCTAAACTGCCGGTCAACAGCAACATCAGTGTGGCCACCAGAGTAGCTGCCCAGCTGCATGCTGGCAGACCAACCTTGGCAGAAAAAAAGAGAGGATCTTTAATAATGAATAAGACTGAAGTGAGACAAAATTTCATGTCCACTGCTTTTGGAAATTCTCCTTCTATATACAGTGGGGCAAAAAAAGTATTTAGTCAG